>NW_025423297.1:296627-481627 GCF_020497125.1 Mauremys mutica
GGGAACCTCAGCTCACAAATAAACACCCTCAGGGCTCCTTCTACATGGAGACTGGGCAGTTGACTGACTTTAAATCTAGCTAGCTCAGTTGGTAGAGCATGAGGCTCTTAATCCCACCATCATAAATCCAAGCCCCATGGTGGGTGGTAGTGACAGCCCTTAGGTGTCACTCTTCTGCTAATAGTCACAGACCAAAATGAAACAAACTCTCTATGCTCTTCGGCAGGTCATGTTTCTTCCTCTCTCTCAGCTTCAGTAAAACATGAAGAGAGACCAAACTGACATTTGCATCCTCTGTTAAGAGAGGAATTTCTCCTCTTCCATTCTAGCCCAGGCAAGAAGAGGGGATAATAACCATTTAACGGATGTCTGCAGAGAGAAAAAGTTTGGTCTTTATAAATAGGACGATGATCAATTAGTCTCCATGTCCACTGACGGTAGGACAAGAAGTAATGGGCTTAATCTGCAGCCAGGGAGATTCACGTTAGATGTTGGGAACAGCTTTCTAACTCTGAGTGTAGTAAAGCTCTGGAATAGGCTCCCAAGGGTGTCTGTGGAGTCGCTGTCCTTGGAGGTTTTTTAACAACAGGTTGAACAAACCTCTGTCAAGGATACTCTCCATATACTTGGTCCCATAGACAACCTGCTCTGGCTCTGGTTCCCTCCTTCTGCTCCCTGCCTGGGCCGGCTGCTGTGGGCACTTGACCCCACATGGCCCTGATGCATCATCTCTGCTTGGCCCTGCCTCAGCAGCGAGGGCTGGATTTCATGACCTCTCCAGGGCCCTTGCAGCCGTACAGCTCTGTAATTCGATGCCATCGCAATGTAATATAAACAACAACAAAAGTGAAAACACCCCAATCTAACATCTAACAATTCAGCGTGAAATGACATTCCACAGCACAAAGTGACAACACGTAGGAGTGCAAAGCCCGACAATTCAGCGCCATGCAAATGAACGCCCCATAGGGCAAAATGACACACTGCAAAAGAGCTCAGCTCAAACCGACACAACACAAGGCAGTGCAAAAACCATACACCACGAAACAATGCGTCAGAGTGCAAAGTGACACTGTGCAAAACAGCTCAGCGTGGAACAACGACACAGCAGAAACCCGCACAACAGAATCATATAGAAAGGTAGGGCAGGGAGGGACCCCAAGAGTCAGGGCCAAGTATCCCTAGGGCACCCCGACAGGTGTTTGTATAACCCCTTCTTATAACCCTCCAATGAAGGAGATTCTGCAACTTTCCACTGGGCCCTCTGCCATGCAATCGACAACTCTTGGCTTGGCTTGTGGTTCAGGGCAAGTCTGTGGCTCAGAAAATCTGGATTCAGTTCCCAGTTTTGCCCTCTGAGCAAACATGGACAAATTGCACCATATCTTTGCGGCTCAGTTTCTCCTTCTATAAAATGGGAACCGCCCTCCCACACTTTGTCCATTTCCCCTGTGAGCTCTTGGCAGCGAGGACTCTCTCTCTCCCTGTGAGTTGTACAACTTCTGGCAGAATCAGGGCCCCCACCCTCATCAGGATCTCTGCAGTGCCTGGCACAACTGGAGCACCTGCTCTTGGTTGGGGCATCTGCAATACCCAGCACAGCAAGAGCCCCAATCTGGGAACCATACGATTTTTGTTAAGTCCATTGTTAGCCTTCAAGTTCAGCCAGTAAACATGGCCCAAGAGTCTCAGAAGAACCAAGAAAAAAATAACATTACTCCCAAAAGGCAGCGGTTCTTAAACATAAGCAACCCTTGGGATTTTTTAGGCCTGACTCCTGGTTATTGAGTGTTGGGTGCTGCATAGATAACAAATATTATAATTAATAACTATGTGCCCCAGTCATCATGGGGCTCTCTATTTATCATCTCGCAATGACTCTAGGTTCAACTTGCTCAGGTTAGAAAGAAAGATTTTTTTTTTTTTTTTGCGAGCCTGGAAATAGTCTCCGGTGTGAAAGTCAGAGCGGGATTATTTCGAGTTCATGCACCCTTATCACTAATGAAGGAGTAAAGGAATGTACAAACCAATGAAGCCTTAACATGTCATTTGCATCCTCAAGGCTTGTCTCTGTGGCAGGATCTCAAGGACACACAGAGATGTTACCCGGTGTCAGGAGGAGAGAGGAAAGCACTTTCCCTCCTGTATTTCCCCAGGCTGTTGTGCAAGGCAGCAGAGGCACTTTAGGGCATTTTCTGTCACTGATTTTTTCATGTTGGTGTGGGAGGAAAGACTTAGACCTGCCCACTTTCTGAACGTGTGAATGGGAAGTGACCAAGTGGTGAGTTAACCATGATGCTGTTGCACAGGATTTGACTGGAACTAGAAAACAAAAAGCCCTTACAGTGGAACTCTTGGGTGAATAGAATGATCTGATTTGTATTCAACCTTGGAAGGCAATAGATTGTTACATCAGTCAGAACAGCCTGGTTTGGTTTGTTTGTTTGGTTCATTGGTTGTTTTCCCTGATAAATTGCAGAGGGTTCAGAGAAGAGCCACAGGAACGATTAAAGGCTTGAGCAGGGAGAGAAGTTTAAAAAGAAACTGAACCTTTCCTGTGCCTCCCGGCTGTGACTGCTGAGGACATTTTCCTTCTCTACTCCAGGGTCTCTCTTCTGCCAGATTCTCAGCAAGTCAGGCCCCCTGCAGACTATGGCAGAGCAGTTTGGTAATAGGCTGCAGGACTCACCACGTAAGAATGTAGCTGCTGTAGCACCTTGACTGTCCATGGGCCAAATCCTGCAGCCCTGGATAACCTCCCACTGATGGCGATGGGAATTGAGCCTTTGTAACTAGCTGCTGGTACCTGCGGTCTCAGCTATGGATTAAACTGGTGGCAAACACAGCTTCAGCCAAAGACGTGAAGGATGTAAGAGCAAAGCTGGCCCTGGGGAGCTGCTGCAGTCCCATCACCACAGCTGGAAGGGAGAAAAGGAAAAACTCCCTAAAGTGCTGGGAGCAACACTGAGAAAAGGAAGTATCAGAGGGGTAGCCGTGTTAGTCTGGATCTGTAAAAGCAGCAAAGAGTTCTGTGGCACCTTATAGACTAACAGACGTTTTGGAGCATGAGCTTTCGTGGGTGAATACCCACTTCATCAGATGCATGTTAAAACACTTAGTTTAAACTGGAACTGCCTGTTATTAAAGGCTGGTTTCCCCACATCAGTTCCATAAGCTCTGCTAGAAACACCCTGGCTTCTCTCCTGCCTCGGTGGGAACTGCAGGGAATCGTCCCCTGCTGCCCTTGGCTCCAGGCTGGTTTTTCTGGGGAGGGGACGTGGAATTGATTTGTTCGCTGTTGAGAAGGGAGCCAGGCCAGTTCTCAGGGAACGAGAACTCCCAGCATCTTCCCAGCCCAGCCCAGGCTGCTGCCCTGTCCCAGCCTCTGTTCCCCTGGGGGCCCTGCGTGTTTGACTCTGGAGCAGGCCGGGAGCAGCAGCTGAGGCAGAGGACAGCCTGGGCCGGGCAGATAAGAAGGAGTTTAGCCAGGAAAAAAGGTAAAATGGCAGCAGAGTGTTACCTTGGACTCGACGGCATTTCTCCATTGGTCTGTCTGCTTTGGGGCAGGGACTATAGCACGTCCTGCTGCATTCGTTATTTCAAAGGGCAGTTTACGATTTTCATTCTCACACACGGTGGATGTTGTGTATTTGGTTGTCATGGTTTTTGGTTCCTATGGTAACTGAGTTAGATTATTAGGGGATAGCTCAGCCAGCTTCAGCCGGCTGGGTGAGTTCTCTGAGTCTGTAAATAAAATGGTGGTTTTGTTAGCTGTCTGCTGTCTGGCCTCAAGTGATTTCTTCCTAAACCGGCTGCCCCCAAGGATATAACAGGGGGTCATCCGTGAGGGGCTTGGACCACTGACCTATCAGCTCTTAACTCCCAAACAATCAGTAAATCTATTATCAGTGCCAGTGAGTGTAATTTAAATCATAAGAAAAACCACACGGGGCTAGACCAAAGGTCCATCTAGCTCTGAATCTTGTCTTCTGACAGTAGCCAATACCCGGTGCTCTAAAAGGATCTCAACAAGGCACCCCTGGGAATTGAACCGAGATCTCCTGTTTACAAAACAACTACTTTAGCCAGCTAAACCACGGTGCCTGCCTGTAACTAAAATACAGTGTCTGCTCATACCTGATTCCCTGCATTCCCACCTGAGCCTGACAAGCTTTGCTTGTGTTTGGATTCTGCAAAGCAGAGGAGCAGGTGAGGTTTTCCTTGCAAGCTGTGTGTCTCTGTGTGAATCTTTGGCCAGGTCTGCACTACAAAGTTATTTCAGCAGAATTATATTGCTCACGTGTGTGAAAAACACACTATGCTCCCTCGGTCAGCGGCTTGTGGCTGGTGTACACTGCAATGCCACGTCTGGCAACAAAACTGCCCTGTTTTGGTGACAAAATAAAACGACTTTGATGAGCAGTCTAGAGCTTTTTGCAGCAAACTTAAAGTGAGAGTGTCAGTGTAGACGCTGCTGTTCATTATATCACCATAACTGCCCTCTTCCAGTGTCCCACAATGTCCGCCGTGAACTCGCCTGCCCTGCATTCCTGCTGCAGAGCCATGGGCCCCCTCCCCTTTCATCGCTCTGGGAAGTTCTGACAGCTGAGCCTGCTGCTCTGCTCCGGCAGCCAGGAGCAAATCACTGCCGTGGATGCTGCTCTCTCCCGCCCTGCGAACACAGAGCAGGGTGGCGGGAACTTCCTTACATGGGGGGGCACCGGCATCCGAACTGTGACACCCCCAGGACACCCCTTCCCTAGAGGAGGCTCTTACCTTCTAAACAGGGACGGCAGTTTTCTAGTAAAATCACTAAAAGGGAAGGAGAAAACTCAAAATAGGTGCCTCCTGGCGCTCACGTACCTGAACCCAAATACTCTCTCAGTTCTCAAAGAGAGACCAGGAGAAGGAGAATCGCTGAAGCAAAGCAACAGGGGTCTCTGAGGTTTCCCTGGCCCCTCGCCCCTGTCCTGCCTGGCTGATGTCAGCATCTCTCTGTGAGGTCACCACCTCTCCACCACCTTTGACCAATAGTCTGAGGTCCTGCAAAAGGCCTTTGTGATGTCACTGCCTGTCACGGACTCACAGATCGTGCCCACTCTTGGCCCTGTGCGGTCCATGGGGGGGGTGCCCCTTTCAGTGTGACAGCCCTTCTCGGGGGTCCACTCTCTCTCAGGGTCAGGCTCCTCCACCTCTCTGAGCCTTAGCACGTCTGTCTCTGCCGTGGGCCCCCTCAGGGAATCCACGCGCTCTGGACCCCCTGGGCCTCCTCACCCTCGAAGGGATTGATGCCCCCTGTCCTCTAGACCAGAGTGACTCTGAGCCAGCATAAAACAGGAGGGTTTATTGAGAGTTGAACACAGCACAGGAAACTCTCAGGGCCTCAGGCCTGGCCTCTCACAGTAACAGCACATCCCAGTCCCCCTGCAGCCAGGTGGGCTCTGCCTGCTTCCCCTCGCCAGCCCCGAGCCCCCCTGCTTCCAAGCTGGGCCTCTTATATCCCCGGCCCCAAGCCCCACCTCTGTCCATTGTCTTTTCTCCAGGTAAACAGGGTTGACTGGGCCTCCTCTCCCCTCCGCCCTCCTCTGGCTGGAACAGGTTGGTCACGGGGACCTCTCTCTGCAGCCCATTGTCCTCTCACTGGCCAGAACTGGCTGTGACTCCTGAGCTGGGTCTCCGGGTCACCAGGTCACCAGTCGCTGGGGTCTCCATCCTACAGGCCATCAGCCGGGGTCCCAAGTCCCTCTCCGGTCCTCTGTAACAACAAACTCCCTTTCCCCTCACCTCGTTAAACCAGTAAAACCTGGGGACACTGAGTCCCACTCCCTGTGCATGCGAACCACTGGAAAACACAGAAAACCCCAAGAAAATCCCCAACTTCGTCACAGAGCCCAGCACACCTCTCCTCCTCTGGGCACATAGAGCAGAGGCAGCTGGTGCTAACAGCTCCAAGGGAAGGCTTAAAAGCCACAGAACAATTGAGGTCAGGGCCAGAGGAGGGCAGGACCATGCCTATGTGTGGCCTTCAGACAGGCACAAAAGCACCCAGCCAGGCTGCTCCCTGCCATGCCAAACACCCACTGAAGGGAAGGATCTGCGTGCCTGGGAAGCTGCGTCCCTCCAGAGGCGCTTGAGAAGCCAAAGGGGCCGTGGGTGAGTTTGTGATGAGGTGAGTGTGAAGTGTGGAAGGGGGAGGGTGGCAAGAGGAGGTTTTGAGAGGAAAAAAGGTGCTGCTGAGCTGGTAGGGGAGGGCAATGTCCCAGGCGGGTGTTGTGTGAGGAGCTGTGTAGGCCCGAAAAGGCGTCGTGCTGGGCAAGGGCAGGTGAGGAGGGCCAGGGCTGTTGCTGCGGCCAAAGCCTTTGGGAAGCAGAAGAGGGCCAGGGGTGCTGTTGCCTGCTGGGGCCCATGCGACGGTGTAGGTGTACGCTGACCGTAGCTGGTCTGTGGGAGCTGGGGCCCTTCTCTGTGTCCCTTTCTTCGTTAGTATAGTGGTGAGTGTCCCCGCCTGTCACGCGGGAGACCGGGGTTCGATTCCTTGACGGGGAGGGTGACCCCTTTTCAAGGGGGGAACAAAGAAATCCCTGGCCTGCCCACCCCATGCCTTCCATTCTCCTTCTATGGCCACTTCCCTTCGCACCCCGAACTGATGACTTTCTCCTCCAGAGAGAAAATTACCTCGCAAGGACACGCTGGCCCTAGCCAAAGCCTCTCCCTGGCCTTCCGCCCCCGGGCCCAGCTTCGGGGCCTGCACGTGGGGGCACGTTTCAGAGCGGCAAAGGGAAATAGGCTGGCCAGGGGCATGAGGACAATGGCCCAGACAAATGGGGAGGGACTTGGTCCAGGGGTGGAGGAAGACAGAAAAAGGGACAGGCATGGGATTGGCTTCCTCTATTTTTTCCTTTGCTCAGCATTTTACCTGTGACTGTAATGGGCAGACTTGAGAAATACCCGTGCCCGCCGGCGACGTAGGTGGCCGCCCCGAGAGTGCAGACCTGAGCATTTTGTACTGGACTGCTGCCTACTCACCCAGCACCTGGCCGTGATCGTATAGTGGTTAGTACTCTGCACCGTGGCCGCAGCAACCTCGGTTTGAATCCGGGTCACGGCATTAATTTTTGGTGGGGAGGGGCTATCCTGCAGCACGCCTCGTGACTCAGTCTGATGGCGTCCGTTTGCAAAGAGAGCCCTCGGCCGGTCCTTAGTTTCTGCTTGGTAAAGGCAAGTCAGTGGGGTCCATCCGTCAGAAAAAGAGTCCCAGGACTTCTTGCTGGGCACCAGGGTCCAAAAGCAGCACATTCCCTCCTGGAAAGGGCTGTGTTTCGAATGTCCGTCCAGTGTGCATTGAAGGGAAGGATCTGCGTGCCTGGGAAACTGCGTCCCTCCAGAGGCGCTTTAGTTCAACCTGTGGAACTCCTTGCCAGAGGATGTTGTGAAGGCCAAGACTATAACAGGGTTCAACAAGAACTAGATAACTAAACAGGGGACAGGTCCATCAAGGGCTATTAGCCAGGGTGGGCAGGGATGGTGCCTGTAGTCTCTGTTTGCCAGAAGCTGGGAATGGGTGGCTGGGGATGGATCACTTGATGATTCCCTGCTCTGTTCATTCCCTCTGGGTCCCCTGGCACTGGCCGCTGTCAGAAGACAGGAGGATACTGGGCTAGATGGACTTTGCGTCTGACCCAGTCTGGCCGTTCTTATGTCTCCCTTGGCGCAGCAGTGACACCCAGTGGGCAGTCAAAGTAATGCACAGAAAGTGTTTCCCTTGGCGCAGCAGTGACACCCAGTGGCCAATCAGGGTAACACACAGAGCATGTTTCCCTTGGAGCAGCAGTGACACCTCTTGGTCATACAGAGTAATGCACAGAAGATGTTTCCCTTAATACAGCAATGACACCCAGTGGCCAGGTGGCGTAATGCACAGCGTGTGTCTACCTTCTAGGAGCAGTGACACCCACGGACCAGTCACGGTAATGGACAGAGTGTGTTTCCCACCAGTCTGGGTAATGCACAGAGGTATGAATCAAGGACAGTAGAACGGTACTTAGCAGCTCATGATTTCGGAACTCACCCGAACCTACATAAAAATCGTTAGACAAGGGACATGGGTTCCAAACAATAGCAAATTAAGAGGGATTGAAAGTCATTTTTTGAGTTTACCATGGGATTTTTTTTGAAATCTGTAAATACAGATTTTATGGTTTTCCTCTCTCTTTAATTTAAAAATAGAATTATTTATTATCCTGTTACAAATAATGTGTTATACTACACCCTTAGAATCTTTGAGGCATAAGCAGAAATTTTAGTTACACTTAAACAGGTCATCTCTGATCTCACTTAAAAGTTGAATATCGTGGGAATATACTGCTGAATGAGAACCTGGCAGAAAAGTTTTGCTGGAAGAGTTAGCAGAGCAAGATTGTTAGTCACAGATCAGTGGGTGGGTTTATGCAAATTATGGACTCTAAGACCGGGGCAGGGCAGGGGGCAGTGCATGACTTTTGCAGCACATGCACCACCTCTGCAACTAATGTTTGCTATCTCACTCCATAACACCACACACAGAGCAGCCTTTTACCTCTCAGGGCTTGGCTACACTTGAAAATTGCAGCGCTGGGAGTTACAGCGCTGGTCGTGCAGCCGTGTAGGGACAGCGCTGGTGTGTGGCCACACTGACAGCTACCAGCGCTGCAGTGTGGCCACACTTGCAGCATTTGCAGCACTGTACTGAGAGGTGCATTGTGGGCAACTATCCCACAGAGCACCTCATCCCATTTTGGCGCTGTGGGTTGTGGGAAGGGGACTGAAGGGTGCAGGTCATTCCGCTTCCTGGCCCAACGCCCCGTGGTTCATCGCTTCACATCCCAGCATTTACAGTTTTTCCGGCCACGTTTGGCGCCATTGTGAGTCTCTTTCTATTTTTTACTCTCTGTCTGTGAATCGCGATTTCTGTGGGAAATGGAGCCCGAGCTGCTGAGGACTGTGCTGATGAGTGTCGCCAGAGCAACACGTTTGGCAGTTGAGCTATTCCTTCAGCTCCAAAGTGACAGTAAGGAGTCCGACGATATCGATATCGAGTCGCCTGCCGCGTGTGACACTACATTGCTTGTGGCATTCACGGAAATGCTCAGCACCATTGAACGCCGCTTTTGGGCTCGGGAAACAAGCACTGAGTGGTGGGATCACATCGTCATGGAAGTCTGGGATGATGAGCAGTGGCTGCAGAACTTTCGTATGAGAAAAGCCACTTTCATGGGACTGTGTGCTGAGCTCACTCCCACCCTGTGGCGCAAGGACACAAGATTGAGAGCTGCCCTGATGGTGGAAAAGCGGGTGGCTATTGCAATCTGGAAGCTGGCAACTCCAGACAGCTACCGGTCGTTCTGGAACCAGTTTGGAGTGGGAAAGTCGACCGTTGGAATCGTGTTGAGGCAAGTTTGCAGGGCAATTAATCGCATCCTGCTAAGAAGGACCGTGACTCTGGGGAATGTGCAGGACATTGTGGATGGCTTTGCACAAATGGGTTTCCCTAACTGTGGAGGGACGATAGATGGGACGCATATTCCTATTCTGGCACCCCCCCGAACTAGCATCAGAGTACATTAATCAGAAGGGGTATTTCTCTATGGTTCTCCAGGCGCTTGTGGATCACCGTGGGCGTTTCATTGACATTTACACAGGCTGGCCTGGAAAGGTGCATGATGCACGCATCTTTCGGAACAGTGGCCTGTTCAGGAAGATGCAGGCAGGGACTTATTTCCCAGACAGGAAGATCACAGTAAGGGACGTCGAAATGCCCATTGTGATCCTTGGAGACCCCGCTTACCCGTTACTGCCTTGACTTATGAAACCCTATACAGGGAAGCTTGACAGGAGCAAGGACCGGTTCAACTACAGGCTGAGCCGGTGCCGAATGACTGTGGAGTGTGCTTTTGGGCGTTTAAAAGCCCGCTGGCGGTCCCTGTATGGGAAGCTAGACTTGGGGGAAAGCAGCATCCCTGCGGTTATATCCGCATGCTGTACCCTCCATAATATTTGTGAAGGGAAGGGTGAAACATTCAGTCAGGCATGGACCACTGAGGTTCAAGTCCTGGAGGCTGAATTTGCACAGCCAGAGAGCAGGGCTATTAGAGAGGCCCAGCACAGGGCTACAAGGATTAGGGATGCCTTGAGGGAAGAATTTGAGGCTGAAAGCCAACAGTAATGTTTGCTGCCTTGCATGGGAGTGAAGTGCAGTGGTTACACTTTTAGGATTCTATTATCCCTAACATGATTTCCAGTGACTGTTTCTTTACTGGGATAAGGTATCTTTCACTATCTGCAATAATAAAGACTGTTTTCGAAGCCAAGATTTATTTTATTGAAAAGAAAAATACTTCATTGACAGACACACAACATTTCAGGAACCTAGGGCAGGGGGGTGGGTTGGTGAACTGTACAATCACAAGTTTGCATATGTCCTGTCTGCAGTGCTGTGCAATGGCTGCTGCACTTCAGGGTGCATATACTGCATGATGATGGGGGTTGAGTGCAGAGGGTAAGGGTCGTAGTTCTCAGGGCTGGTTGGTGAACATACAGGTGTTGGAGGCAGCTGGTGGTGGTAAGAACCTGGATGCTGTGGAAGGGGGTTTGGAGCTAACATTGGGGCAGAAAAGAATAAAATCTGGGACGGGGGGGCTGTGGGGCAGCACGGGACTGCTCTGCCTGCATGGCTACGAGTGCCTGGAGAGAGTCCGCTTGGCGCGCCAGGATGCCTAGCAGCTGGTCTGTGCTTTTCCTCTTTGCCACAGCGTTTCTCCTCCAATGTCTCTGGCGGATCCTGCTGTCCCTTTCTCTCCACTCCTGCAGCTGTTTACTCTCTCAAGCAGAGTGATCAATAACTGTTTTCAGCATGTCTTTCCTGGTTTTTCGAGGCTTTTTCCTCAGATTCTGTAGTCTCTGTGCTGTGGTAGATCTGGGCAGTCCAGCAGTCAAGGTCACTTCTTGAAGGCAAAAATGGCAACAGTTAACAGGGTAGCATTGTTAATTATCTCATCCAAACAGTAATTCCCACACACTGAAGGAGTTTTCAGTGTTCACTTTAGCATTCTTTTCCCATACCAAATAAGACCACACATAACACAACAGGAGACAGGAAATGGTGAGTAAGGGGTACTGAGATTGCTTCAGGGCTGTGCAGGGGTTTCTGTGCGTTGGGGACAGCAAACAGCTGCATGGGGGATCTGCACTAAACAGTCTCCCAACATTTTCCACAGGAGTTACTCCTAGAAGATATCTCCCTGCTGCGGGTCACTAGGGAAGAGCGGGAAGGTCTTCTACAGCAATGCGGATTCCGCCCTGGCCCCTATGCAGCTTGCCTGTGTGCAGCAATGGTCCCCCCACCCCTCGCGGCACAGTGGCGCGGACGCGTTAGCCTGACTGGGACAAGGACCACAGTGGGTCTCCCTATAAACCTGCGCAGGCACATTGCCCACGCTCTGGCTGAAACTTTTGAGGAGATTACTGCAGCCGATTACCGCGACGTGATAGACTACATCAATGGGCTATTCCACATCTAGGCATGCATGTATGCAGCCCTAACCCCCCCTCCTCTCCCGAAACATTTCTACCCTGAAAATAAAAGACGCTTACCGGTAACTCGCTCCTCTGTTTGTCCTTCAGCAACTGCTGGCTGCTGCGATTGGCTTCCTTCCTCCTGGCTTGAGAGGAGCTCCTGGCTGCATGCCTCCTGGGACTCTGGGGTGTCTTCCCCTATCCCAGTAGCTTCACTCACGGTTTCCACCACCCCCCGCCTCCTCCTCCTCCTGCTGCTCCTGTCCCCCACTCTGCTCAGAAGTGTCCATCGTGGTCCTCGGATTGGCAGTGGGGTCACCCCCAAGTATCGCGTCCATCTCCCTGTAAAAACGGCAGGTTGTGGGGGCAGCGCTGGATCGGCGGTTCCCCTCGCGGGCTTTGTAATAGGCACTCCGCAGCTCCTTTACTTTAACCCTGCATTGCAGCGCATCCCGATCATGGCCCCTATCCAGCATGGACCTTGATACCTGCTCAAAGATATCATAATTCCTACAGTTGGAGCGCAGCTGGGACTGCACAGCTTCCTCCCCCCAAACACTAATGAGGTCCAGCAACTCGCCATTGCTCCATGCTGGGGCTCGTTTGCCACGTGGAGGCATGGTCACCTGGAAAGATTAACTGATTGCACTCCACACCTGGCTGCAGCAAACAGGAAGGGGATTTTTAAAATTCCTGGGGCATTTAAAGGGCGGGTCACCTGAGGCCAGAGCAGAAGAGTGCAAACTGATGAGCAGAATGGCTGAACAGGAATTCTGGGATATCTCCTTATTCCCTGGAGGCCAATTAAAGCACTGGTGTGTGTCCACACCTGATGAGCAGCACTGGATCACCAGCGCTGCATTCCTTATACCCCAACAGGTGCACAGCCAGCACTGCAGCCAGGGAATTACAGCACTGGATGTGCCTTGCAAGTGTGGACAAAGAATAATTGCAGTACTGAAAAGCCTCCACCAACACTGCAACTTGCAAGTGTAGCCAAGCCCTCAGAAACAAAATACACCATGAAAAAGATCTAATGGCATAAGCTTAGGGTAAACAATTGCAACACTAACAACAATTTGAAGAACTTCAAAACCACCTCTGTAGTTCTACACCAGCAAGAATATCAACAACCCCAGCTCATACAAGAGACCAATAAACAACTAATCCAAACTCTCACTATGTTTTGCCATTAGGAACCCATACCCCTTAATAGTGAGTACTTTTCAGGCCAGGGTGACGCTCTCAGGCCTCAAATGCCAGGTACAGTTTCTCTGTCCTTGATCCAAAATCAACAGGAAAATACACTGGATTACTCCTGGCCTAATAAAAAAGAGACTGGGCATCGCACAGCAGCTGAAATGACCATTTGGAAAAGCACTCCCATCATGCAATCCGGGGTGGGTGTAACCATGAAAATGACATCAGCCCCAAAAGGCCTTGACAACTGATCACCAACAGGTGGCAGGGTAGACTTCATACTGACCCTGCTTCAAATAGATTGTGGCAATTAGTGTTTGTCAATAGTACAGACACCATGGGCAGGACTCCAGACTCTGATTGGCGGGTCCTGGACCCAGTGTTAGGACCGTTTGGGTGTTTCAGTGTGTGTGTTTTCCCATTTGGAGGCATTTGGAAGTTTGGAAGGGGAGCCGAAAGAGGAGTCTTTTTCACAAGCAAGTTGGCTTTCTGCACAGGTAGGGCCCTTGGCCGTAAAGCTTAGCTCCGTCAGTGCGTCTGCATGGGGTTCCTCCAGTGCCTCAAGAGCCCGTGCTAAACTCTCGGTGTGGGCGTTTGGCTTCCCCCAGTCAGAGTGCGGTGTCTGCGTCTTCCCAGGGCCGGCTCCCGTGAGGCGCGCATAACTTGGGAGGAAAGGGGTAGAAGAGAAAGCAAGTGAAGCTGACTTCAAGTGGTGGTGCCCCTGGGCGGAGTGGTCCTCCTGCTCCTTCCTGTCGGAGGGGTGGGCTTGGGGGGTCTGGCTGTGGGCGGTGGGAGGATGGTGTCCAGGGAAGTCCCAAAGGTCACCCTGCGCCGGCGGAGTGTGAAGCCTCTCCCCTAGGTTGGGGTGCCGAGTATTAAGCCTTCCTCTGTGGCTTGGGCTGGGGAGCGTGATCCGGCGTCGGGTACATTTGGGTGGAGCTGGCGGCCGGCAAGAATTCGGGCCATCAGGTCAACCCCCTGTGGACAATGGGGGCGAGCCGGCAGCCCTGCGATTTTGGCTTCGCGGGCGGGCAGCTCAAGCCTGGCCTCCTATGAGCCTGGAAGGCAGCCGGCCGGGCTCACCCATTTCCAAGTTCCTTTCAGGCAGCAGGTGGAGCGAGGAGCCCAGGGAGGGGAGCCCAAGGAGGTGTCAGAAGCTTGGTCCTGCCCCAGCGCCTGCGCCCAGCAGGGCTCTTGCCCGCTTCTGGCCCACCTGGTTTTGGCCTCTGCCACCCCTAGCAGTCAGCCAAAAGAGCAGAAGCCACCCTCTCCCTCCCGGAGTGGCCAGCATGGGGCTTGAGCCCATGACCTTGGCGTTATTAGCACCATGCTCTAACCAACTGAGATAGCCGGCCGATGGCAAACCCTGCCTTGCCTGACCCTTTTGGAAGGAGTCACTGGCTGGCGCGGGGAACGATGTGGCCTCCATTATCGAATGGATGGATCGAGACGCTACCTGCCAAGGTAGGGGAATTAGCTCAAGTGGTAGAGCGCTCGCTTCACATGCGAGAGGTAGCGGGATTAATGCCCGCATTCTCCAGGGGCAAGGCAGCCCCGGGACCTTCTCTTGCCCTTCTTTTAGAAGCCATGGACAGTCAGCCGGCTCAGCTCCTCCAGTGGCCTCCATCCCTCTCCCCGCTTGGCCTCCCAAAAAGCCAGCCCTTGCAGAGCACAAAGCTCTTCCTCCCCGGCCCTTCTCCCCCTTGCGCTGACTGGGAGGCTGGAGACAGCTGGGGGAAGTTAGCTCAAATGGAAGAGCATGGGAGAAGTAGTCAGACCCAGACACACATTCTCCAGCCTGCTCTGCTCTGCTTTGCTCTGCTGGGCTGGGCTCTAGTGGGGGACCTGCACCTTCCTTTCTAAGCTCTCACTGGAGCACAATCCCTTTCCTCCTCCCTCCCTGCTAGTCTACGCCAAGCTCATTGGCCGGGAGGGAGAGCCACTCAAATACAGAATTACTCACATCCCAGGGGTCCATGAAGGGAATGAGGAGATGGGCGGGGTGGCACGCAATACCAGCTCAGCTGAGACCGTGAGACCTCGCAGCCTCCTGATCTCAGGCAGCATGGCAGCCGGGGGGCAGAGCAGAGCACGCAGACAGCTTGGAGACAGCCAAAGCGGGGAAGGGCTGCGTTGGTCTGGAAGAGGGAATCGGTGGTTGTCTATCCTGGCGGAGGCAGGGTCGTTTTGCTGTATGCTGGGCCGGGGGCCAGGGAGTCTGCTAGAGTTGCTGAGCTGGGCCTGCTCCTGGCTTTGCTTGGGTTAGAGGAAAGTGGTGAAGATAGGAACGGCCCTCCTGGGTGAGACCGATGGTCCATCTAGGCCACTATCCCGTCTTCTGACAGTAACCGATGCCAGGCGCTTCAGAGGCAATGGCCAGAGCAGGCAATCGTCAAGTGATCTATCCCTGTGTTGTCTTCTGAAGTTTGGTGCTTGTTTCAGGGGCTAACTCTCAGCCCAGACACACTCCAGGGAGGGAGCATTGGTGTTTGTGCCGAGGAGCGTGGCTGGGACTCGGACCCCCTTCCCCAGCTCTGGGTAGTGCCCCGCCCCCATTTCAGGCTGTGTTCTGCTTAAGGCCACAGAGCCCTTGCCTTTTTTTGCCCGGTGCCTGAGAGTCAGGCCAGCTGCGGGGAATTAGCTCAAGCGGCAGAGCGCTCGCTTTGCATGCGAGAGGTAGTGGGGGGCGATGCCCGCATTCTCCGAGCCTGTCGACTAAGGGCTCCTGATGAGCGTGGTGGACGGGAGAGTCGGCCATCTGACTTTTGGCCTTGCTGCCCGTAGCGGTACGGCCGAAAAATCAAAAGCCATCCTCCCCAGGCCCACAGCCACCCAGGGGCTCCTCTGCACCATCTTGCCTGAGCGGGTGGAAGTGGAGCCTGGAACTGAGCTGATGCGCTGAGGGTTATTTGCACTGTGTGCTTCACATGGAGGTGAAAACACGGGGCACAGATCTTTGAGCACAACCCTTGTCCTGAGGAATGGGTGAGTGGGGTGGGGGCTGCATAAAGAGAGACCTTCTCTCCCTTGCGGGGCTGCAGCGGCTCTTCACAGGGGCAGTCCCACTGCCCAATTGGTACCAGAGTTTTGAAAGCCTCCTTTTCTGGCCTGGCTCCCCTCTCTTTAGGGAGACTGGTGACCCCAAACTTCCCAGAAACCATCATAGTGAGGCCAACCTGAGCACAGACACCTGCTCAGCACCCCGGGGTGCAGCCCTGAACCCCGGCAATCAGCTACGCTCAGCTGCCCACCCAACAAGTGTTACACACAGGAGCCTTCATGCCCCGCGTGTTCAGGTCCCTCCCAGCGCCAGCTTTAAACTCCGCTGCTCAGTTCTAAGCTTTGGCCACACGGGGGCAGCCTGGAGCTCAGCCAACGCCTCCCGTTGCTGGTTGCGTTTCCCGCTCCTCGTGGCAGGTTCACACCCCGCAGGCAGATCTCTGAATCGGAGCCGAACCGTTCCCCAAATCCAGCGCTTTAGCAGCAGCTTTGCTAGGAAAGCGCTGACGTCCCCAAGTAAAGGAAGAGCCAGAGCGCTGTGTCCAGGATCTTCTCTTGGGCCCCTCACCGTGGTGTCTGTCAGGCGCAAGGAGAAACCAGGGAAATGTTTTCATGGCGTTTAAGGGCAGACGGGGCCATTTGCTCAGCTAGTCTGACCCCCGAATAACACAGAATTACACCATGACACATATTGATCCCACAGACCTTAGATAGATCAAAGCGTTTCAGCCCTCAGGAAGGAGGCTAAACTGGGTACCAGAGGAAGCCAACAAGGGGCCCCCAAGGCAATGGCAGGGAGCTGACGAGGTGAAATATGCCCCGATGATCCCAGCAGGCGACCCACCCCCATGCTACAGATGTGGGAGTCCCTGTTCCTCCTGCCCTTAAGAATCTCTGGTGGTAAGTGGGTCCCCCCAGTTCCCCAGATAAGAATCCTCCATGTGGTTTCCCTGGCTTCACCTCCAAATAAGAACATTGTGTGGAGGGAGTGGGAGGAAGGTTGTCTGGCAGATATGTAAAGGGGGACTGTGTCTTCCTGTCTGGCCCAGGCTCCTGGGAGGAAGTGATCTCAGTGTGTCTGGCTGTCTCCATTCCTCCCACCCATAAGAATCCCTGGTGTGTGGGTGCACCCTAGACCATTAAGGATCTCTGGTGGATGGGTGTCTCTCTCCCGCTAGTCAGGATCTCTGGGGCATGGCTGTATAAAAAGAGACTTTGACTCACCCAGGCTGGGCTGCCATCATGGAACAGACCAGGTCCTTCTGTGGAGGTTTTGCGTTCCTCCAAGGATGTGATCTCAGTGTGTGTGGGTGTCCCTGTCCCTTCAACCCTTAACAATCCCTGGTGCGTGGGTGCGCTGAGCCCCATTACAATCCCCTCTATCTTACCCATGAGGGATCCGGTGGCTGTGGGTGTTCTCCACACTACCTGGGGTGTCTGGTGCCCCTGTCCCTCCTGGTTAATAGTGGAGTGTGTGGGTGTCCCCCAGACCGTTAAGGATCCGTGTTGTGTGGATGGCCCCATTCTTCTCATTAAGAATGGAGCAACGGAGCATATGGGTTTGTCCCCCACCCCATGAACTAGCTCCCGTGTGTGGTTCCCCTGCCCCCATCCAGGCTCTGTGGTGTGTGGGTGTCGCTGTTCCTCTTTTCAAGATCCGTGTTGCAGGGGGGCGTCCCTCCCCCCAAGTCAGAATCCCCAGCATGTGGGTGCTCCCATCCCCCCATCCAGGCTCTGTGGGGTAGGGGTGTCTAAAAAGAGACCGTGTCTCACCCAGGCTATGCTGCAGGGGCTATTCACAGGTGTGATCCCACTACTGATCAGCACGGGAGTTTTGACCTGGGCCGGTTCACCCCTCCTTAGGCAGCCTGGGGACCCCAAGCTTCCCCAGGATCACCATATTGATGCTGAACTTAGTGTGGACACCTGATCGGCACAGCCCCCTGACCAGACCAGAGAGAGCAGCAGATTTCCCGTATTGGTTCCTGCTCTTGTTTTCTTGACTGCAGCCCAGAACTCCTGAGCTCAAGTGTTCTACTGGCCTCGGCCTCCCCAGGCACTGGTATAACAGGCACCAGCCATGGGGCCCGGCTTCTTTTGTGGCTTGGCAGCTGGAGCTTTAAACTCTGCTTGTGAGCTCTGTGCCTTGGCCAGACGGGGACAGCCTGGAACTGGGAAATGCTCCTTCTCCCCCCGCCCCCCTCTCATGTCGAGCTGCAGGCGCCACTGTCGTCCCAGGTAAGATCCCGGATGTTTTGGTGCCCCCTTCCCCCGCCCAGGAGCCCAGGAACCTCTGCCCCCCATACAGAATCCTGGATGTGTGGGTGTCCGTCCCTCTGCAGAGGATCCCGGAGTGTGGATGCCCTTGTCCCCGCCTACAAGATCCTGGGTGTGTGGGTGCCACTCTCCCCCCCAGCAGATCTCTGGTGTGGGGTCCCCAGGGTGTGAGTGCTCCCATCCCCCGATACAGGCTGGGGGGGGGGTGTATAACTGGCTCTCCCTGTCCTGCCCAGGCGGTGCTAGAGCAGCTGTTCACAGGGGCAGCAACCCCACTGTCACCCTGCAGCTTTAACCTGCTCCAGGGGTGACCTGCTTCACCCTCCTGTGGGAGCCTGGGGACCCCGAACTGCCCAGAATCACCTGATCGATGCCGAGCTTAGCACAGACACCGGCTCAGCCTGGCAGGGAGCAGCCCTGAGCCCTGACAATCAGCTTCCCTCCGCCTCCTGCTGCACAGCGAGGGTCCCATGCGAGAGGCTTCATGCCCAGTTTGTTCAGGAGCGTCCCAGGCTCCAGCTGTAAACTCTGCTGGTCAGTTCTGACCTTTGGCCACACGGGGGCGGCACTAACGGTCCCATCTAAACGCTGTTTGCGTTCGGCCCTTCGGATCACAGATTGTAACCCGCGGGCAGATCTCTGAGTGCAGCCAAATCCCTCCCCAAACTGAACATTGAAGCAGAAGCTCCCATTGGAAAGATCAGGATTTTTGCCTTTAAAAACAAGGGAAATGTCTACAACGAGAGACTGAAGAAGCTCAATTGATTTCATTGACTGGAGGTTAAGAGGTGATTTAATCACCGTTTTAAATACATTTTACAAATGCCCAGAGGGGGAGTATGTGATTTTAAATGGTTCTTTAATTCACCAGACAAAGATTGAACAAGACCCCATTGGCTTGCAGTCGATGTCAGAAAATCCCACCTGGAAATGACCGTTTTTTAACCATGAGGCTAATTATCTAGTGGAACAAGCTCCGCAAGGGAGGTGGTAAATTCCCCATCACTTGCAGTTTGTAAATCAAGACTGCAGCTCTTGCTGCAAGATACCTGGTGTGTGGGTGTCCCTGTTCCGCGTTTCGGGATCCCTGGTAATTGGTGCCTCCCTCCCACCAGTTCAGGAGCTCCCGTCCCCCCCTCCAGGATGAGTGTAATGCTAGGCTATGTCCACACTGCAATGAAACACCCATGGCTGTCCCGTGCCAGTGCAGGCTCCCAGGCTAGGGCCGTGGGGTGGTAAATTTGCACCGTAGACATCTCGGCTCAGGCTCAATACCGGGCTCTGTACCCCACAAGGTTGGGAGGGAGTTTAGGAAGCAAACAAGGTAAGATGGCAGTGGAGCATTACCCTGGACTCAACGGCATTTCTCCATTGGTCTGTCTGCTTTGGGGAAGGGACAATAACACGTCCTGCTGTTTTCGTTATTTCAAAGGGCAGTTTAGGATTTTCATTCTCACACACGGTGCACAAAGCAGGACTCAACCCTCGGTGTAAACTAAATGAGCTGCCCACAGGTTCTAGCAGCCACAGTGAGCCATTTGGTGTGAGATCCCAGACCTGCCTCTGTCCCACAGGGAGGGGGGTTTATCTGTGACAGGCTGGAACACTGACCTACCAGCTCTTAACTCTCAAACTTTCAGTAAGTCTGTTATCAGTGCCCGTGAGTGTAATTTAAACAACCATACTGGGCTGGACCAAAGAGCTCTGTGTTTTGTCCTCCCACAGTAGCTGATACCAGGTTACCCAAGAGTTAGTCAACAAGGCACCACTGGGAATTGAACCCAGGATCTCCTATTTACAAGGCAGGTGCTTAAGCCAGCTAAGCCATGGTGCCTGCCTGTGGCAAAAATACACTGTCTGCCCACACCTGACTCCCTGTCATCCCCACTGGGGCCTGAAAAGCTTTGCTTGTGTTTGGATTCTGCAAAGCAGAGGAGCAGGTGAGGTTTTCCTTGCAAGCTGTGTGTGTGTTTGTGTGTGTGAATCTTTGGCCAGGTCTGCTCTACAAGGTTACTTCAGCATCATTATATTGCTCAGATGTGTGAAAAACACACAACGCTCCCTCGGTCAACAAGTTTTGGCTGGTGCACACACTGCAATACCACGTCTGGCGACAAAATTGCCCTGTTTTGGTGACAAAATAAAACCACCTCGACGAGAGGCCTAGTGCTTTTTGCAGCAAACTTAAAGTGACAAATGTCAGTGTAAATGCTGCTGGTCATTATATCACCATAACTGGTTTCCACCAGTATCCCGCCACATCTGCCATGAACTCACCTGCCCTGCATTCCTGCTACAGAGGCTGGGTCCCTTCCCTTTCATAGCTCCAGAAAGTTCTGACAGCTGAGCCACTAGCTACACCGGGATTAGCTTGATAGAACTGCATTGCCAGCCTAAGTAATGTAATTACACCAACCTAATTTCATAGCGTAGACCTGTCCAAAGAATCACACACACACCTTGGGAGCAAAACTTCATCTGCTCCTATGCTTTACAGAATACAAACACGAACAACACTTGTCAGGGCCCAGTGGGGATTGGCAGAGAGTCAGGTGTGGGCCATCTTTATCCCAGGAGAGATGGACTCTAAGGGTACGTCTCCACTGCAATGTAAGCCCAGGTGTGGCATGCTGTGCTCAAAGCAGCACCTGCAAGCCCCATATTCACCACTCTCATATAATGATGACATGGTTTGTACAAAGTCTGCCTGGTGAGGTATCATTTCAAAAGTCTTGATCTGTTGAACATTAATATCGTGTTGGATTGTGTGTGCTCGCATTGGTTGGGAAGTTATGAAGTTTTGCTCTGTGTGCGTTACTGAGATATGTTATGAGGTTGGGAAATGCCCCCCACCAGCCTGTCAGGTGTGACAATGGAGGAGCCAGACTCACTGCTGGCCCATTGACGGTATCCACACTCCCAAGGACTATCCCAGGATCTGTGTACAATGCAGACTTCTCCGAGATAGCACAGAGACAATGGACACTGCTTGACTCACATGGTAACAAAGGAGCTTCCTAGCAAGTTGGAAGAAACTATGAAAGAGGGGAAGAGATATCATGACTTGGCCTCTCTCCCCCACAACTCAGCAGGTGGAAACACACCTGGAGGACAAAGACTGGACTGAACTGATTCAGAAATCAGAAGAGAATAATAACAATAATACTTGCAAACCAAAGTCCCCAAACAGACTAGTATTGGTTTTTCAGCAGAAAATTTTCAGTTTGGGGAATTTTGTTTTCTCAGTCAGACCTTGCCAAGGGAAGCAGGGAGAAAATGTTGGAGTTGCCTCCTTCAGAACAGCTTGGCCTAGACACTAGCTCTGGTTCACTGTTGTAGCCTTGCTCGGGTTGAGGGTATTTTAATAATTTGGGGAGGTCCTGGGGTGTTTGGGGGAGATGATGAGGATGTTCCCTTTTGAGATAAAAACTAAGAAATACAGCACCAGAGAATTATTTTTTTTTTAGAAATCTGGGTTTTAGACATTTTATTTAAAGCAAGGGAGTTCTGAGTTTCTGAGAAGGTTTTTGTTTGCAAGAAGCACCATTGTTTGATCTGTCATTGTACCAAAGGGGAAGAAGGTTTTTTATAAAGGATGGGTGAAGACTAAATGCATCCGATGAGGATGGGATTCAAACCTATGTGTGCAGAGCACACTAGAGTAGCAGTCCATCAGCTTAACCACTCGGCCAGCTCATCAAAACTGTAAAAAAAAAGAACAGGAGGAGAAATCTAAGGCCAGCAGAGACAGGGCCAATAAGGCATTTTTAAATACTAAGCGGAAGCAGGGGCTGAATGAGCTCCCCCCTCACATTGAGTGAGGAGCTGGGGGAAAGACTTCAGGAACAGACCGTGTTTGCACAGACACACCTAGTGTGCCTAGCTATGCAGCATGATGGGGCCACTTTCCCAAAATGACCAGTTTTGGCTGGTGGCAGGTTACAAATCACTTTAGGATTGAGTGGAATGAAATGTTATTATCCTTCCTGCATGAGTGAAGGGCAGCAGAACATACCTAGTCGGTCCTGATGGAGAGGTGGGTGGGTGAGGAATAGCTTTTATTGGACTTCATAGAAGAGATTGAGAACGTCACCATAAAACAGTGATTCCCCAAACATTTCACACTGTGCCCTCTTATCCAGCTGAGGGAGGGCAAAACCAGAGCTTGAGGGATTCAGCCCTGGGTGGTGGGGCTCAGACTTTTGGCTTCAGCCCCAGGCACCAACAAGTTTAATGCCAGCCCTGGCGACCCCATTAAAACAGGGTTATGACCCACTTTGGGGTCCTGACTCACAGTTTGAGAACCACTGCTCTATGCTGATGGGAGAGAGTTTTCCTGTGTGTGTAGTTAATCCATTTCCCAAAGAGGTGGCAGCTATGTCAGTGGGAGAAGCTATATCGGTGGGTGTGCAAGCTGTGGTGTTTACCACATTTAAGAAGTTTAATCAAACCCCATTTTTAAAACCACCTGTGTTCTGGGAATGGCAAAGGACCTCGATGAAGCAGGGTTTGTCCTTCAAAGTCCTGGAGATCATGAGTCCATATTCCTTTGGTCATGGTGGTATAGCTCAGTGGTAGTCTGCTTAATAACAGATCAAGTGGTCCTTGATTCAAGCTCTAGTGTTCTCTTATAACCCTCTTTCTTATTTTTAAAAAAAGGAAAACATTTTCATTTCCATTCTCCATTATGTTCAGGGGATCCTCTATACAGGAGTGCTTGATATCAATGTAAACACTCAACATTTTGCTGTCCAAATGCACAAAAACCTAGCAAAGCTGTCCATCAGCTGAAATCAGTTCCAATCCTCTAAGTGTCTAGTTTATGTTTTCATCAATTAAACAAAGGTATCATAGGAATGTACATTTGCAGATCCCTCTTCTCCAGGAGCTGTGTTGTGCAGAAGAACAAGAACCACATCCAGCTGCAGTTCAGGAGTCTGATGACCAAAGAGCCAATAAATGTTCTGAGGGCTGGAGAAAAATGCCTTCTAGTGAGCTATTGAAGGAGCTCAACCTGTTTAGCTTATCAAAAGAAGATTGAAAGGTGACTGCATTGAAGTGTTGAAGGGCCTTAATGGAGACAAAAGATTGGGTATTAAAGGGCTCTTTAATCGAGCAGAGAAAGGCATAACAAGTCCCAGTGGGTGGAAGGTGAAAAGAGACAAATTCATATTACAACTAAGGCACAAATATTCAACAGCGAGGATGATTCACCACAGGAACAAGCTACCAAGGAAAGTGGTGTATTTGCCATCTCCTGATGTCATCTAATGGAGACTAGATGCCTTTCTGGAATGTGTTTGTCCCAAAAGTAGCGCTTGTGTCATACAGGAGGCCTGTGATATGCAGGGGGTCAGATTAGATGCTCTAATGGTCTCTTCTGGCCATAAAGTTGACTAATTTCTGAAAAACTGAGTGTAGCATTGGGAGCAGCGTCTGATGTTTTCCTGTCTAGCCGGCTTGCTTCCTAGAACGAACGCTCCTTGAGTGGGGTGATCCACAGGGAGTAGCTCAAACCTCCAAAGTGCCTGGCCAGGGGCAGGACATTAGCACAGCAAGGGAGGGGTGTGGCAGTGACATCACAAAGCCTATTGCAGGACCTCAGACTATTGGTCAAAGGTGGTGGGGAGGTGGTGACCTCACAGAGAGATTTTGACATCAGCCAGGCAGGACAGGGGCGAGGGGCCAGGGAAACCTCAGAGACCCCTGTGGCTTTGCTTCAGCAAGTCTCCTTCTCCAGGTCTATCTTTGAGGACTGAGAGAGTATTCGGGTTCACGGACGTGAGCGCCAGGAGGAACCTCTTTCGAGTTTTCTCCTTCCCTTTTAGTGATTTTACTAGAAAACAGAAGTCCCTGTTTAGAAGTTAAGAGCCTCCTCGAGGGAAGGGGTGTCCTGGGCGTGACACTGTTTGGATGCCAGTGGCCCCCCTACACTGTCAGGAAGTTTCCACCACCCTGCTCTGTGTTCGCAATGCGGGAGAGAGCAGCATCCACGGCGGTGATTTGCTCCTGGCTAGTGGAGCAGAGCAGCAGGCTCAGCTGCCAGAACTTCCCAGAGCGATGAAAGGGGAGGGGCCCATGGCTCTGTAGCAGGAATGCAGGGCAGGCGAGTTCACGGCGGGCATTGTGGGATACTGGAGGAGGCCAGTTATGGTGATATAATGAACAGCAGCGTTTACTCTGTTACTTTAAGTTTGCTGCAAAAAGCTCTAGCCCTCTCATTGAAGTCATTTTATTTTGTCAGCAAAACAGGGCACTTTTGTCGCCAGACGTGGCATTGCAGTGTGTACACCAGCCACAAGCTACCGACCGAGAGAGCGTTGTGTGTTTTTCACACACCTGAGCAATA
Source organism: Mauremys mutica (assembly GCF_020497125.1). Taxonomy (NCBI): domain Eukaryota; kingdom Metazoa; phylum Chordata; order Testudines; family Geoemydidae; genus Mauremys; species Mauremys mutica. The sequence continues at coordinate 321,004 of NW_025423297.1, forward strand.
TAATTCTGCTGAAACAACTTTGTAGTGCAGACCTGGCCAAAGATTCACTCACACACAGCTTGCAAGGAAAACGTCACCTGCTCCTCTGCTTTTCAGAATCCAAACACAAGGAAAGCTTGTCAGGCCCTGGTGGCGATGGCAGGGAGTCAGATGTGGGCAGACACTGCATTATAGCTACCCACAGGCACCATGGCTTAGCTGGCTAAAGCTTCTGTTTTGTAAACAGGAGATCCTAGGTTCAACTCCCAGTGGTGCCTTGTTGACTGGTTGTTGGGGCACTTGGTATTGGCTACTGTCGGAAGACAAGATTCAGAGCTAGATGGGCCTTTGGTCTAGCCCAGTGTGGTTTTTCTTATGGTTTAAATAACACTCACAGGCAGTGATAATAGAGTTAATGAATGTTTGGGAGTTAGGAGCAGGTAGGTCAGTGGTCCAGTCCCCACACAGATGACCCCCTCCCTATGGGACAGGAGCAGGTCTGAGCTCTCACCTAAATGCTCATTGTGGCTGCCAGAATCTGTGGGCAGCTTGTTTAGTTTACAGCAAAGGTTGAGTCCTGCTTTGTGCACCATGTGTGAGAATGAAAATCCTAAACTGCCCTTTGAAATAACAAAAGCAGCAGGACGTGTTATTGTCCCTGCCCCAAAGCAGACAGACCAATGGAGAAATGCCGTCGAGTCCAAGGTAATACTCCCCTGCCATTTTACCTTTTTTCCTGGCTAAACTCCTTCTTATCTGCCCGGCCCAGGCTGTCCTCTGCCTCAGCTGCTGCTCCCGGCCTGCTCTAGAGTCAAACACGCTGGGCCCCCAGGGGAACAGAGGCTGGGACAGGGCAGCAGCCTGGGCTGGGCTGGGAAGATGCTGGGAGTTCTCGTTCCCTGAGAACTGGCCTGGCTCCCTTCTCAACAGCAAACAAATCAATTCCACATCCCCTCCCCAGAAAAACCAGCCTGGCGCCAAGGGCAGCAGGGGACCATTCCCTCCAGTTCCCATCGAGGCAGGAGAGAACCCAGGGTGTTTCTAGCAGAGTTTATGGAACTGATGTGGGGAAACCAGCCTTTAATAACAGGCAGTTCCAGTTTAAGCTCAGTGTTTTTAACAATTTCTACAACATTAAATAACCCTTTAATCGTAGTGTCACCATCCATAAAATTGCTTCAGCCTCGTAAGTGCAAAACTAAACATCTCTTCAAATCCAAGGGAGTGGAGATCAGTCAATGTTCAGAGTCATCCCACATAAAAGAACCATGTTGTGGTACATAGTGGCCCCATCATGTGGCCATAGCCTTTCTCTGCTCCTCCAGAGTCAGAATGTGGTCAGCTCACACTGAGAGGGTGCAACACCCCTCCCTTGGTCTCTGTGCCAGAGCTCCTATCAGCTCAGTGTCCTTTCCACAAGAGTTGGCTGCTGAGAGGGTTGCGATGGGGTAAATGAAGGCAGAGGAGGATTGTTCCTGATGGGTTTTCTTTGTGCTGCTCTGTGATCCTGCTGGAGGAAGCATGATTTGAGTTTGTTTCAGTGGCTTGGGTTGGGCTCAGGTTGTGACCCTGAGTACAGGGATTCCTGCACTTTCTGCTCTTAGCCCCTCAGGGAATGGACAATGGAGCAGCTTCAGAAGTTGGATAGAAAGTAGCCTAAGAAAGTGTAACATAAGTGAGAAGAAAAAGAGTATCCTCCCCTCCCTGGTGGTCTAGTGGTGAGGATTTGGCACTTTCACTGTGAAGGCCTGGGTTCAATTCCCAGTCAGGGAAAAATTACTTTAAACCAACACTGCTTCTGTTATTCTTCACTTACAACACAAACAAATCCCTGGTATTTTCCTGATTCCCCCATGTTCCCAGTGTCTCCATGGCAGGGCTGGCTCCAGACACCAGTGCAGCAAGCAGGTCCCTGGGGTGGTCAATGGAAAGGGGAGGCTTCAGGAGCAATTGGTCCTTCTCAGTGGGAAGGACTTGAGGCCAACAGTGGCAGAGTTAGAGCTGCAGTTGATTCCAGCTTTTCTATTTTTTTTTCACTTGGGGTGGCAAAAACACTGGAACTGGCCCTGCTCCATGGAAGACAATTTGTTAAATCCCAGATGAGTGCAGTTCTATCAGTTCTCAGCCTGAGTCCTTAGGTCTTAATCCTGAGGATATTGTCCCATCATGGGGCCATTTCCCGCCTCTCTTTCCTAGGGAAGCACAATTTTCCTTGCACAGACACAGGAACAGCAAGATCTTTCTCTGTCCCTTGTGCAAAGCTGGGGGCCAAATTCCATGGAAACAATGGACAAGCAGGGGGCCCTGAGCACATCCAGCCCTGGCCGTGAGATGTTCCCTCCCCTCTTTCTTTATGTCCCTGTTGTTATTTCATGGATTGTCTGGGATGGGGGAAAAGCTGAGTTCACTCCAGGTGGAGGGGAAAAGAACCCTGAAAATCTCAGACCCAACCCCTGCTACCAGGATCACCGAGGTGCTGGGGATTTGAGTAGGAAAGGGACTGTGTGAATTGTCAAGGTGGGGAATGAATAACAATCTACAACTAGATCCACCTCATTAACCACTGACACAGGCTAATCCTGCTGCAGATAGAAGGGAAACTGGGAGTGATTCTTTGCTGCTCAGCCATGGAAACAGTGACCCAATTGCACCGCAGTGAATGTGCTGGGGAAAGCTGGACTTTACAGGCAGGTGGAAAGAGCAGATCCTAGAAACACCTAGCGCTCCCCACAGCACTGCTGCCACCAGGGTCAGGTGTTGAGCGACTCACAGTGCCCCCCCCCGACACATTACCTTCCAGCAGGAGGTGGCAGCGCCCACTACCCAATGCAGGGGAGAGGGCTGAGTGTATCTCTGCACCCTGAGTCCAGGGCACCCACTCTCTCTGCATGGGCGCCAACTTATATGGGCTCTTGGAGCTAAAGCCCCAGGAATATTCATAATCAGGGGCTCTGCTCCTCCAATATTTGGAGCTAGCTTTTTCCCCCTCCCCGGAGCTTCCCTGCCTGAATGTAAAGAGAGCGCACAGTGCGTCTCTCTCTTCTTTGCTGCTGCTGCCATAGCCTAAGGGCTGCAGCATTAGCATAAGAGGAATGCTAACTGCTGCTGAAGCACTCAGGATGGTGAGGGGAGTGGAGGGGGCCTCCCTTCCCCTCCCCCTCCCCCTCCCCCTCCCCCTCCCCTCTCCTGCCCCTACCTGGAGGAGACACAAACGGGCCAGGAGACAGACATCACTCACCTTAGCAGCTGTTGGGGCTTCCGTGAGTGTTTGACCCTATGATTTTTTATTATGTTTGAGTGTTTCACCCTATGATTCCCCCCCACCCCAGCCCCAGTCCCAGCCCCTACCCCTACCCCCAGTGAGGCACAGCAGGCTGCACAGGGGAGGCAGGAAGCCACATGTGAAGGCAATGCCCCCTCCCCCAGCACCCACCAACCCACCCGCCACAGGAGGGATCATAGAATCATAGAATCATAGAATTCAAGATCAGAAGGGACCATTATGATCATCTAGTCTGACCTCCTGCAAGATGCAGGCCACATAAGCCGATCCACCCACTCCTTAAGCAAGCGACTCCTGCCCCATGCTTCGGAGGAAGGCGAAAAACCTCCAGGGCCACTGCCAATCTACCCTGGAGGAAAATTCCTTCCCGACCCCAAATATGGCAGTCAGCTGAACCCCGAGCATGCGGGCAAGACTCTCCAGTCATACCCTCTGGAAAAAGGCTAACAATATCCTATCATTGACCCATTGTACTAATTACCAGTGTGGCACTTAATTGACCTATTGACTAAGCCCGTTATCCTATCATACCATCTCCTCCATAAACTTATCTAGCTTAATCTTAAAGTCATGGAGGTCCTTCTCCCCCACTGTTTCCTTCGGTAGGCTGTTCCAGAATTGCACTCCTCTGATGGTTAGAAACCTTCGTCTAATTTCAAGCCTAAATTTCCTGACTGACAATTTATATCTGTTTGTCCTCGTGTCCACATTAGCACTGAGCTGAAATAATTCCTCTCCTTCCCTGGTATTTATTCCTCTGATATATTTAAAGAGTGCAATCATATCTCCTCTTCATATATGAGAGGAAGAGGGAGAGGGAGGCTTCCTAGACCTGAGCAGCTGGGGCTTGGGTGAATTTTATGACACCCTGCTCCCCCGTCCCATAGCCAGCCAACACCCTGCCTACCCCACTTCTGCCCCATGCTGGGCAAGGGGCAGCCCCATCCACAGTGAAGTTATGGTGAGGGGCAGCAACATGGAAGGCCACCTGTGCCCCCCCCAGTACCCATCATAGGGGAGGGGAGTGAGCTTTCTGGACCTGAGAGGGGCCCTAGGAGCATGTGCAGAGTGTGTGTGCCGTGGGGGGCAGGAGGGGTCCCTCCCCTGGAGCTTGCTGCTGCCAGTGGTGGTGATGGGGAGTCCTCTCTGGCCCTAGCCCTGGGGCAGCCTGTCTGCACCCCAAGTTCCTCATCCTCAGCCCTGCCTCACCCCAAAGCCTGCACCCCCAGCACCGAGCACGCTCCTGCACTGTGAACCCCTCATCCCCAGCCCCACCCCAGAACCCTCACCTGAGGGGAAAAACATGCAACTTAAATTTGGTGGTCAGTTTGGAGTATCATTGTATTTAGCACAATATTTGATTATTTTACACCCTTCAAAGTATGTAACTGGTCGTATACAGGTGTTTTATCTGAATACTGTCTGTGTGCCTCAGTTTCCCCAATGCATTTCTTAAGGCTCTAGATGGTGGGATAAGGGGGTGTGATTGTTGTAAAGCCCTAGAGGGCCAGTGTGATGCTGTCTGCACAGAGAATGGCTGACACCCTGTCTCCAGGCAACTGATGGCCTGGGCCACTCTCCTGCAAGGTGCCTGTCATAAATAAACAGATCAGGGTTAAGGTCTCTTTTCCCTGGAAAGGGTTAACATGTAGTATCTGGTGACCACCTGACCAAAGGACCAATCAGAGACGAGATAATTTCAAATCTCTGTGGAGGGAAGCCTTTGTCTGTGTTCTTTGTGAGAGCTCTTTTTGGATCTAAGAGAGGTCAGTCATGTCTCCAAGTTCTCCTGGAGTAGTTCCTACTAATTAATAGTGAGTGTTAATTAGAAAGGCGAATTAGTCTTATGATTTGATTTCTATATTTGCAATTGTGTGTTTGCTAAAGGAAATGCTTTATTCCTGTTTGCTGATATTGCTTTTACTGAGAAAGGGGGAGGGGGAATTCTCTCCAGAGATTGATAAGCTTAGACCCTGTATTGTTCTATCTTGAATTACAGAGACAAGTTACTTTCTTTTTATTCTTAAATAAATCCTTTTCTATTAAGGACTTGTTTGGTCTTTCCTTGGGTGATTCTCAGGGAAAGAGAAGGGGGAGGTATCCCTCTGTAGTTAGATCCCGGTATCTCTCCTAGGAAAAGGGAGGGGGGAGGAAGCAGGGGGAATGGTTTGTTTCTCCTGGGTGTAAGAACTCCATGGATTTGGGGCTCTTGGAATCCCCTAGGATTTTGGGGAAGGACTGTGTCTCAATCCACATTTCCTGATTGAGTGGTGGCAGCTTACTAGATCTAAACTAGGATTTTAGTTTAGAGGGAAACCAAGTCAGGTCCCCACATTGGAGCCCAACAGTTCCAAGTGAGGTTGCAGACCATGACATGGTGGCAGCGGAGTTTCGAACCCATTGTTAAAAGGAGTTTTTTTCAGCTGGGCTACGCTGAAGGGAGCTATTCTCTTCTTCTACAGCAGGAAAGCAACCTGAGACAAGAGGGAGTTTACAGGTATTCCTTTTCTAACTGGTATTGTTAGAAGCAGTTTCAGCAGTTTGGCTGGAGGCAATTAAGTTTTCCAGCAGGCTTTGTTGGAAGCAGTTTTTTTTTCGGGTGGCTTAGAAAAGCACCTTGGAGGAAAAGGAGGGGTAGGTTTTCTGGCAAGGCTTTGTTATAGGAGACCCCATACTGAGAGGGTACTTAGCAATTTGCAAAAGACAGTGGCAAAACAGGTTTTTCCACCTTCTTGAAAGCCAGGAGGGGGAGATTTTTTTTTTTTGGAAACAGATTTTCAGCTGGGTTTAGCTGAGGGAGATAAGGTTTTCTAACGGGCTGTGTTAGAAAGGAATTTTTTTTTCTTCTTTTCTTTTTTCTCCTTTTTCTTTCTGTCCGCTTAAAAACAGCTAGGGAAGAGGTGTAAGTTTTTCTAACAGGCTTTTGTTAGGAAGGACCCCTACTGGGAGAGCATTAGAAATTGCTAAAGGCAAGTTACCAAACCAGATTTTCTAGTTTCTTGTAAGCCAGCAAACAAGCAAACACCAATTGCAAATCAAAAGCTTTTGTTTCTTTCTATTCAATTGCGAGTAGACAGGGTAGGAATTGGGAAGCAAGCAACCCAATTCCCTGAAGGCAGAGGGGTGTGGCCAACACCACAAGGCACTGTTCCCCATCCCAAGAAATTTCCCACCTACATGGCAGGTGAGGACACTCAGGCCTTCTTGAAAAAATTTAAAAGGACCTGCCATGGGTACAGAATCCCTGAAGACCAGTACAAGGACTGGTCAGGAAAGTGGACTTTTGCTGTCCATAACAATTATTCCATCCCCATGCTACTGGGGGAAGACTTGGCCAACCATGTGCAGCTGGCCAAGAGGGGGGGAGTGGTCACCCGCAGCCAGGCCGAACAAGCAGGCACTCCCATCCCTGTTCCTGAGCCATCCACCAAGACCCGGTCTGTGTTACCAGACACCCAGACAGAGGTGGTGGAACCGGATCTCATGCCAACAACTACAGCAGCCATAGTACATCCAGTCCCAGGACCGGAACTGGAAGAGCAACCAGCGGCAAAACCAGCGCCAGCACTGACGCCAGCGCTTGCAACTCCACCGCCAGGGGGCGCCAACGGGCCTGAACTGGCAGAAGCAGCAGACAACTCTACCCAAGAGGCTCAGCCAGAGCCTGAAATATCACCTTGTGCACCAGCGGAGAGCGGTTCACAGTCAACGGAAACAACATCATTACCTACATCGCTTCCAGAGGGACCAATTCCAAGTCCACAGTCTATGGAGGAACTGGTGTCTCCAGCTTCAAGGGAACAGTTCCAGACTGAGCAGGAAGCCAATGACAGCCTTAAGACAGCTTGGGCGGCGGCACGGAGCAACCCACCGCCTCTCAGCTCTTCTAATCAATTCCAGTTTGTTGTAAAACAAGGACTTTTATATAAGGACATTCTTTCTGGTGGACACCAGAAAGGCCACAATCCTCAAAAAGAGTTGGTAGTTCCAACTAAGTACCGGTACAAGCTCTTAAGCTTGGGCCATGACATCCCAGTGGTCATTCTGGGGTGAACACAACCAAAGACAGGTTGGGGAAGTCCTTCCACTGGGAGGCAATGGGCAAGGACATTGCCAAATATGTCCGGTCAAATGCATAAAAAGTGTTGTTCAATGTCAAATACCTTGTTGTTTACATACTTAGTAGTATATGTAATAGTGCATATGTTTTGTTAATCTGTTTATTTTAAAGTTCTAGAAGGAAATCACCGCCAGTGTGGTTCCCCCACTGTCTGCGATTTGGGGGGCGTGTCATAAATAAACAGATCAGGGTTAAGGTCTCTTTTCCCTGGAAAGGGTTAACATGTAGTACCTGGTGACCACCTGACCAAAGGACCAATCAGAGACGAGATAATTTCAAATCTCTGTGGAGGGAAGCCTTTGTCTGTGTTCTTTGTGAGAGCTCTTTTTGGATCTAAGAGAGGTCAGTCATGTCTCCAAGTTCTCCTGGAGTAGTTCCTACTAATTAATAGTGAGTGTTAATTAGAAAGGCGAATTAGTCTTATGATTTGATTTCTATATTTGCAATTGTGTGTTTGCTAAAGGAAATGCTTTATTCCTGTTTGCTGATATTGCTTTTACTGAGAAAGGGGGAGGGGGAATTCTCTCCAGAGATTGATAAGCTTAGACCCTGTATTGTTCTATCTTGAATTACAGAGACAAGTTACTTTCTTTTTATTCTTAAATAAATCCTTTTCTATTAAGGACTTGTTTGGTCTTTCCTTGAGTGATTCTCAGGGAAAGAGAAGGGGGAGGTATCCCTCTGTAGTTAGATCCCGGTATCTCTCCTAGGAAAAGGGAGGGGGGAGGAAGCAGGGGGAATGGTTTGTTTCTCCTGGGTGTAAGAACTCCATGGATTTGGGGCTCTTGGAATCCCCTAGGATTTTGGGGAAGGACTGTGTCTCAATCCACATTTCCTGATTGAGTGGTGGCAGCTTACTAGATCTAAACTAGGATTTTAGTTTAGAGGGAAACCAAGTCAGGTCCCCACATTGGAGCCCAACAGTTCCAAGTGAGGGTGCAGACCATGACAGTGCCAACTGAAGGTGTTTGGAGTATGATTGTATTTAGCAAAATATTTGATTATTTTACACCCTTCAAAGTATGTAACTGGTCGTATACAGGTGTTTTCTCTGAATACTGTCTGTGTGCCTCAGTTTCCCCAATGCATTTCTCAAGGCTCTAGATGGTGGGATAAGGGGGTGTGATTGTTGTAAAGCCCTAGAGGGCCAGTGTGATGCCGTCTGCACAGATAATGGCTGCAACCCTGCCTCCAGGCAACTGATGGCCTGGGCCACCCCCCTGCAAGGTGCCAGCTGAAGGTGTTGGAGAACAAAGAGATCAGGTGGCCTTCTAATGCCTGGAAAAGAGACAAAGGCCAGAGGAGGGAGTGTCAGTGCCTGTGCAGACTTCCGGGAAGCGCATGGTGTGGAAGGGGATGCTGGGATGCTTTGGAACAACTCCATACAAAGCCAGTCAGGACTCTGGGGGAGCCTCCTCTCTGAGCATACTGTCTCCAGGGCAAGAAGCTTACACCTTCCTGGGTCTGACCTTGGAGCATTCAGCTTGCCCTTCCACACCATGCACTTTCCACAGCGACTCTGCCCAGGCAGGTCCTGGGGCAACCAGAGGTCCCTGCACCCCAACTCTGCAGTCAGATGTGACTCTCAGCCAGACAGTAAAACAGAAGGTTTATTAGATGATGGGAACACAGTTTAAACAGAGCTTGTTGGTACAGAAAACAGAACCCCTCTGTCAGGTCCATCTTGGGGGGTGGGGAGCCCAGACCCAAGTTCTGGGCCTCTCCCGATTTCCCCAGCCAGCTCCAAACTGACACTCCCTCCTCTGGCCTCTGTGTCTCTTCCGGACAAGGAGGCCACCTGATCTCTTTGTCCCCAACACCGTCAGTTGGCACTTTGCAGGGGAAACTGAGGCACCCACACAGTATTCAGAGAAAACATTAAGAACATTCCCACTTTGTCACAACAGGTGCAACAAAATTTAATACTGTATATTTAAGCAGGCAAGTGCTGCTTCTGACTTTCCACGTTTAATTGACCCTTGTAATGTTGTGGTGCTGACGCATTGTAGCTTCATTTTATATCAGCTTACAGGGTGAGAGCGGGGGTGGGGGGGACCACCATTTTGGGCCCCACCAAAAATTATATGAACCTGCCGTCTATGTGTATTTTGGGTAAGATCTAAGTTATAATTGAACCTGGGTTTGTGGCTGATCCTTTGAGATTGGAAGAACCTTTTCTTTTATATAATGAGATCAGATTTTCAGGAATCATCATCATATCTGACATGTGTGTCTGGACAGAGGCTGGGCACTTTAAGGGAACTGCGTGGTTTGGACTTCTAAGTGACCAGTGAGGTGCTACAGAAGCTGTTTTGTGCTGGTTGGTAAATCTAAGTATTGGAATAACCACCAGTGTTTGGGGTTTGTCTGCCCCGTTTTGTTTGCAGTTCACCCTGATTGAGTGACCTCAGCTGGCTCCCACAGAGAGCACCGTCACACTGCTCCTTTCTAGTCACACTTTCTACACATCTAACATTAGTATATAATGTAATACATATCTATCCCATCACCTGCCGGAGGTCCTCTGGTAAGGCGGATTCGGCGGCATGCCTGCGGGAGGTCCTCTGGTAACACAGATTCAGCGGCATGCCTGTGGCAGGTCTGCCGGTCCTGTGCCTTCAGCGTACCACCACCGAATTGCTGCTGCAGCTGGGGCACTGGCAGAGCTCCCGCAGGCATGCCGCCTAATCCGCATTACCAGGGGACCTCCTGCAGGCAGCCTGCCAAAGGCAGCCTGACGGCCACCCTCAGAGCGACCGGCAGGCCGCCGTCCGCAGCTTGCTGCGCTGGTGCCTGGAGCCGCCCCTGTCCCTGACCCAGGGCAGAGGATAGTGAAGCTGAACATCCAGAGCTTGCAAGATGAAGGAGCAGGGGGGTGAGGCCTGGCGGTGTTGGCAGAACGGGAAAGCATCAGAGGGTTCTGTGGCAACCAGGGGGATTGGTGGGAGTCAGTGAGGGAGGAGTTGGCGGCTTTGTTCTGGTGGCTGGGGAAACACCACAACATTAAAGAAACCAACAGCGCCAAGTCCTGCAGTGTCGCCTGTGGGATTTCCACAAGAGCATCCAGGCAGGGGAGCCAGTCAGCGTGTGACGGTACGACCGGATCAAGCGACAGCTGCCCGAGTTCCAGGAGATGAGGCTGCAGCTGGCTGATACGAGCAGGAGCTCTGAGTGAAGGGAGGGGCGGCCTACCCTGACATTTTTGCAGCCTGCAGGGAATGGAGACAAAGCAGGGGGATGCAGGGACTCAGGGCAGGACCCACGGATCCGGTAGCGCAGGACTATAGTTGCTGGAGGAGGAGAGAGAGTCCCGCGAGAGGAAGCCGCTGGTGGGAAGCAATAAGTGCAGAGTGCAAACCAGCCAGCTGAGAGTCACAGGGGTCTAGAAAACAAAACAGCAGTGGGTTCCATGGTGTAATGGGCAGCTCTCAGGACTTTGGATCCTGGAATCTGAGTTCAAATCTCAGTGGGACCTCTGGCAGGTGTGTTGGTTTGCTGCAAAGCCTTGGAGCTCAATGTGCTTGGTTACCCTCTCTCAGGGTGAACTAGAGTGATTTTTTTTCTCCTCCTCCTGGGTCACTGGTGCCCATTGGAGATGGGTCTCTGGTCCAGCTGGCCGCCATAGGGTGGGGTCCTACAACTTAACAGTCTGGCTAGAGATTCCTGCGGGTTGACCTGATGGTTGGGTTTCTTCCTGCTTCACCTGATGCCCACAACTTTGGTCCCTGTAGCTGCAGCTCTTCCTCTTGCCCACATGGCATTTAAAGGAAGCAGTGCCGGGGCCAGATTTCCAGGCTGGAGCCCAGCCCCTCTCCTCCTCTGGGCACCTAGAGCAGAGGTGGCTGGTGCTGACAGCGCCCAAGGGAAGCTTAAAAGCCACAGAGCAACTGAGGGCAGGGCAAGAGGAGGGGAGAACCATGCCTATGTGTGGCCTTCAGACAGGCACAAAAACACCCAGCCAGGCTGCTTCCTGCCAGGCCAAACACCCACTGAAGGGCACCCACAGAGGAGCATGCGGGGCGGCTGCTGATGCTCTGTGGTCATTATCGAAGACGGTAGGAAAGCAGGGCCAGCCCCCCTGGTGGGGCCTCTTACCGTTCCCACTCAAGGGGCTCACTTTGGCAGTGGGGCAGGAGATTTTACCCCAAGAGGCTTTTCCCCAGCTGGCGAGAAGCAGAGAAACACCCAGGCTCCCAAGGTGCTATTTAGCAAGTACCCTCCAGCACAGGGACAGGCGCACACTTGGAAGAGGGAAACTGCTCCATACACTTGCCCGGGCAGCCGCCCATTTTCTTTGGCAAGTCAGGAAGGGCAAAGGTGAGACTGGAAGCACCTGGGGCTCATGTCCCAGCCTTTGTGACACCCAACCCCCAACTCCTTCCCGGGGCTCTAGCTGAAGCCAGAGCATTGGCCTGAGCGGCCAAGAAGAGGTTCCAGCCCTGAAGGGAGCAGGACTTTCAGCACAACGGTAAAACTGCACAAGCACAACCACGAAAGGACTCGAACCCTCGATCGCCTGATCCGAAGTCAGACGCCTTCTCCATTAGTCACGTGGTCACATAGGAAAAGGCCCTCCAGGCACTTCTTTGGAAAAGGCAGACACTGATGCATCCGACGAAGTGGGGATTCACCCACGAAAGCTCATGCTCCAATACGTCTGTTAGTCTGTGAGGTGCCACACGACTCTTTGCTGCTTTTGCAGACACTGTGTTTCTCAGGTCAGCTACTGAGGGGGGCCGAGACTCTCTGTGCACAAGAAGTGGAGTTCCCAGTGAGATGTGAGACTTAATTCTATGGGGCCAGGTGCAGGGCTTTGGCAGGGAGGCTCAGGCATGGGGGACTGGGGTGCAGCGGACGGACCGGCTGTCTATGTACAGAGATTTATTCTCACTGAGGAGGAGGAGGAGGAGGAAGAATCCTGCTGACAGGCAGTGGCCAGGGCCGCTGCAACCACTAGGCGAACTAGTCGGCCGCCCAGGGTGCCAGGTGGTTGGGGGCACCAAAAATCGCACTCAGGGGAGGCGGGGGAGTGGAGGTGAGCTGGGGCAGGGGGCTGGGGGAGGTGCGGGGGGGGGCTGCCCACAGCAAGTAACGGGGGTGTGTGTGTGCAGGGGCACCGCTCCCTGTCCCAGGTCACCTCTGCGCCGTCTTCTCCCCGGAGGACGCCGCCCCTGCTCTAATTCTCCTCCCCTCCCAGGCTTGCGGCACTAAACAGCTGATTGGCACCGCAAGCCTGGGAGGCGGGAGAAGTGGAGCGGCACCGGCGTGCTCAGGTGAGAAGGCGGAGCGGAGGTGAGCTGGGGTGGGGAGCTGCTGCAGGGGGGGCTGCCCGGCTCTTCCTCTTGGCCCCCGCCCCTGCACTCACTGCATGGTACGTGGAGTGACCCAGCCCCAGCCTGGTCCATTCCCCTGGCTCCCAGCCACGCCACCGGCGAGTGCTGTGGGGCGGTTCCCCCCTCCCCCCAAGCTTGGGAGCCAGGGGAGCAGAGCAGGCTGGGGCCCCAGGCCTCTGTGGGGGGAAGCAGAAGGGGGCTGGTCCCAGCCCATAGTGGGACATGGGGGGCTGGCTACTTCCTGCAGGAAGTGGAGTGACCCGGCCCCGGCCTGTTCTGCTCCCCTGGCTCCCAGGCTTGTGTTGGTGTTGGCTGGATTTGTGCGGGTGTTTGTGTATATTAGCAATTGTGTGTGTGTGGCTGGATTCATGCATGTGTTCGTGTATGTTTGCAATTGTGTGTGTGCGCATGCTCTGCTGCCCTCTGCCAGCACGACAACCATTTCTCCGTATGTCACAGCCCCCATACCGTCGACCCCGATAGTGATTTCCCCATCTTACAAGGGCTGGCTGGCCTGACACTTCTCCCCTCTGCGGAGTGTGGTGAGGGTTGCAGTTCACCCCCTGTGGGGCAGGAGTGCCAAGGTGCGGGGTGCTGGGCTCCAATGCACCTGGAGATAGCTCAGGTGAGGCAGGGCAGGGCGTGTGGTGTCTGTTCTGCATTACCTGGTGCTGGGCTATTGCACAGTCCCCAGCCACGCCGCACAGTGCAGCCTGGGAGGGAGTGGGGGGGGGCAAGCAGATGATCCAGCATAAGGGGAAAATTCTCATTGGTAGCTGTCCAGTGGCAGTGAGTTCCACAGGTCTTGGCACATGCTGTGTGGGGCAGGAGGTCCTTGTATTTGGAGCAGTGGGAGTGAACTGCATGCAGTTGTGTCTCTGAGCGTGATTGTGAATATTATGGTGTGTGGAGAGGTGATTGTGAGTGTGGCTCATGGATGGAGGAGTTTGGTGGGCTGTGGGGGCCCCTGAAGGACTAGCTCAGCATGTGAATGAGTGACTGGGATGTATGTGGGGGCCGGACTGTGGGTTGGGGTGTCCAGGAGGACCCAAGGGAGGGGACTAGGGGGATTAGGGATAGAAGAGTGTGGGGATACCAAGGTGCATTGTGGGAATGTGGGATTTAGAGAGCCCAGAGTGGATGGGTGGGGGCGGGTTGGAGGACTCCACAGTGGCTGAAAAGGGGAACCCGGCAGGTTGGGGGGTAGCAGAGATTGGAGATGAGGAACCTCACACCCTGGGGATGGACTGGGGCAGTGGGGGGATGGGAAAGTGGGGCCCAGCAATGGAGAAATGGGTTGGAATCAATTAGGGGCAGGGCGCTGAGGACGGGGAGGGGCAGGAGGAAGGGGGGATGGGGCGCTGAGGACAGGGGGAGGGGCAGGAGGAGGAGGAGGTCATCGGGGGAGGGGCGAGAGGAGGAAGTCAGGGGCAAAGGGAAAGGCCAGGCAGAGTGTACAGGATGGGGGAGGGGACGCTGGGTTCTGAGGGATCCCCACAGATGGGGGTGGGGCTGGCGAGAGGGTCACAACAGAAGGGGAGACACGGGGGGGCAGGTTGGGGGGGCTTGAAAGGGCTGTCGGGGACCTACAGAGGGGGAGGAGGGTAGGAGTGCTGAGGATGGGGATGGGGGGGAGGAGGAGGAAGGGGGCGGGGTGCTGAGGACAGGGAGGAGGAGAAGGAGGGTGGGGTGCTGGGGGGGAGGGGGAGGGGAGGGTGCTGAGGACAGGGATGGGGGGAGGAGGAGGAAGGGGGGGTGGGGCGCTGAGGAGGGGGAGGGGGAGGAGGATGTCAGGGGTGGGGCGGGAGGAGGTCGGGGCGCTGAGGGGGAGGATGTGGGGGGGCAGGGTGCTGAGGACAGGGATGGGGGGAGGAGGCGGGGGGGCAGGGTGCTGAGGACGGGGAGAGGGAGGAGGATGTCGGGGCGCTGAGGGGGAGGAGGCGGGGGGGCAGGGTGCTGAGGACAGGGATGGGGGGTGGGGGAGGAGGAGGGAGGGGGGTGGGGGCGCTGAGGATGGGGAGGGGGAGGAGGATGTCGGGGGTGGGGCGGGAGAAGGAGGGTGGGGTGCTGAGGGGGAGGAGGCGGGGGGCAGGGTGCTGAGGACAGGGATGGGGGGGAGGAGGAGGAAGGGGAGTGGGGCGCTGAGGGGGAGGAGGTGGGGGGGCAGGGTGCTGAGGACAGGGATGGGGGGAGGAGGAGGAAGAGGGGGTGGGGCGCTGAGGACGGGGAGGGGGAGGAGGATGTCAGGGGTGGGGCGGGAGGAGGTCGGGGCACTGAGGGGAAGGAGGTGGGGGGGCAGGGTGCTGAGGACAGGGATGGGGGAGGAGGAGGAACCCGGGCAGCCCCGCTGAGGACGGGGAGGGGGAGGAGCATTTCGGGGGTGGGGGCGGGAGGAGGAGGTTGGGGCGCTGAGGGGGAGGAGATGCGGGCAGGGTGCTGAGGACAGGGATGGGGGGAGGAGGAGGAGGAGGTCCGGGCACTGAGGGGGAGGAGGAAGGGGGGGTGGGGCGCTGAGGACGGGGAGGGGGATGTCGGGGGTGGGGTGGGAGGAGGAGGTTGGGGCGCTGAGGGGGAGGAGGTGGGGGGCAGGGTGCTGAGGACAGGGATGGGGGGAGGAGGAGGAAGGGGGGGTGAGGCACAGAGGGGGAGGAGGTGGGGGGGAAGGGTGCTGAGGACAGGGATGAGGGGAGGAGGAGGACGGGGGGTGGGGTGCTGAGGACGGGGAGGGGGCGGAGGCTGTCGGGGGTGGGGCGGGAGGAGGAGGTCGGGGCGCTGAGGGGGAGGAGGCGGGGGGCAGGGTGCTGAGGACAGGGATGAGGGGAGGAGGAGGAAGGGGGGTGGGGTGCTGAGGACGGGGAGGGGGAGGAGGATGTCGGGGGTGGGGCGGGAGGAGGAGGTCCGGGCGCTGAGGGGGAGGAGGCGGGGGGCAGGGTGCTGAGGACAGGGATGGGGGGAGGAGGAGGAAGGGGGGGTGGGGCACTGAGGGGGAGGAGGTGGGGGGGCAGGGTGCTGAGGACAGGGATGGGGGGAGGAGGAGGAAGGGGGGGTGGGGCACTGAGGGGGAGGAGGTGGGGGGGCAGGGTGCTGAGGACAGGGATGGGGAGGAGGATGTCGGGGGTGGGGCGGGAGGAGGAGGTCGGGGCGCTGAGGGGGAGGAGGCGGGGGGCAGGGTGCTGAGGACAGGGATGAGGGGAGGAGGAGGAAGGGGGGTGGGGTTGCTGAGGACTGGGAGAGGGGGAGGAGGATGTCGGGGGTGGGGCGGGAGGAGGAGGTCGGGGCGCTGAGGGGGAGGAGGCGGGGGGCAGGGTGCTGAGGACAGGGATGAGGGGAGGAGGAGGAAGGGGGGTGGGGTGCTGAGGACGGGGAGGGGGAGGAGGATGTCGGGGGTGGGGCGGGAGGAGGAGGTCAGGGCGCTGAGGGGGAGGAGGCGGGGGGCAGGGTGCTGAGGACAGGGATGGGGGGAGGAGGAGGAAGGGGGGGTGGGGCACTGAGGGGGAGGAGGTGGGGGGGCAGGGTGCTGAGGACAGGGATGGGGGAGGAGGAGGAAGGGGGGGTGGGTACTGAGGACGGGGAGGGGGAGGAGGATGTCAGGGGTGGGGTGGGAGGAGGAGGTCGGGGCGCTGAGGGGGAGGAGGCGGGGGGCAGGGTGCTGAGGACAGGGATGGGGGGAGGAGGAGGAAGGGGGGGTGGGGCACTGAGGGGGAGGAGGTGGGGGGGCAGGGTGCTGAGGACAGGGATGAGGGGAGGAGGAGGAAGGGGGGTGAGGTGCTGAGGACGGGGAGGGGGAGGAGGATGTCGGGGGTGGGGCGGGAGGAGGAGGTCGGGGCGCTGAGGGGGAGGAGGCGGGGGGCAGGGTGCTGAGGACAGGGATGAGGGGAGGAGGAGGAACGGGGGTGGGGTGCTGAGGACGGGGAGGGGGAGGAGGATGTCGGGGGTGGGGGCGGGAGGAGGAGGTTGGGGCGCTGAGGGGGAGGAGGTGGGGGCAGGGTGCTGAGGACAGGGATGGGGGGAGGAGGAAGGAGGGGTGCTGAGGACGGGGAGGGGGAGGAGGATGTCGGGGGTGGGGCGGGAGGAGGAGGTCGGGGCGCTGAGGGGGAGGAGGCGGGGGGGCAGGGTGCTGAGGACAGGGAGGGGGAGGAGGAGGAAGGGGGGGTGGGGCACTGAGGGGGAGGAGGTGGGGGGGCAGGGTGCTGAGGACAGGGATGGGGGGAGGAGGAGGAAGGGGGGGTGGGGCGCTGAGGACGGGGAGGGGGAGGAGGATGTCGGGGGTGGGGCTGGAGGAGGAGGTCGGGGCGCTGAGGGGGAGGAGGAAGGGGCGGCAGGGTGCTGAGGTCGGGGGCGGGGCTGGTGGGAGGGTCACAGCGGGGGGGGTGAAGCCCTTTCACTCCGCTCTGCCTCTGCCCTGTGCCACCCCCCCAGCCCGGATCCCACGCGGGATTCGAATCCCAACGGCCGCAGCGCGCGCCCGGGGGGGGGAGGGGGCAGCGAAGCCTCGGGGCGAGGGAACCGGGGCCTCCCCCCACGCACTGAGTCCCGGTCCCGCGCTCTCTCCACCAATCAGGGAGTGGGGAGGGGCGCGGCGAAGTGACGAGTTATGGCCCCTGCTCCAATAGAGGCCGCGTGTGAGAGAGAGAGAGAGAACTACGCTTCCCAGTGTGCACCGGGAGGGGGCGCGTTGTCTGTGCAACCGTTCGTCACTTCCGCTCTGAGACGAGCCAGGAACTACAACTCCCAGCCTGCCCCGGGGCGCCTCCGTCCTCTCCAGCTCAGGTAAGGGCGGGTCCCTGGGTCAACCTGACACCTCCCCCCCAATGCAACTCCTCATCCCCGCCCCGCCCCCCTCCGGCTCCTGACGGGAACTCGCGTGTCCCGGGGTCTCGGCCCGGCCCTGCCCCCCCCGCAGCGCCGCGCCCCCCCTCCCCCCCGCTTGCTTCTCTCTTGGCCTCTGGGGTCTCTCCCGATTCGGGGGCAGGTCTGTTGGATGGAGCCATGTGGAAATACGGGGGAGGGGCGAGGCTGGGAGCCAGGACTCCTGGGTTCTCCCCCAGCTCTGGGAGGGGAGGGGTAGAGTGGGGGAGGGGCTGGGGGTGCCTGCTGCCCTCGCGGTGACCAGCAGAGCCCCCCCTGCAGCTTGCCCCCCCCCCCCCAACCACGCGCTTGGGGTGCTGGTGCCGGGAGCTGCCCCTGGTTCCAGCCCTTCTGCCCAGGCAGCTCCCCCAGCCTGACACACACACACAGCCCCTGCACCCGCCCACCCCAGGGCTCCTCAGCCCAGAGGGGAGCCCCCCGGCTGAGTGGGGAATCAGAACCCCCCGAAATTACCCTGGGACCAGCTTGATCTGCCTCCGTCCTGCCCTGCTCCGCATGTATTCGGAGTGAGTCAGTTTCTCTGTCCCAACATGTGTCTCTTCTCCTCCCCAGTTCCCTCCAAACCACCCCATTTCCCTGCACCCCGGGCTGGGTCTCTGCCAACCCCCCTTCTCCCCTCCTGCCCCCAGTATCTCCCTACCCCTACAGGTCTATAGGGCTGGATCCCTCCCTCCCCCCTTCTCCCCTCATTTCCTGCCTCGGGGGGTCTATGGAGATGGGTCTCTCCTCTGCCATCCCCTCTCCTACCCCCCCCATATCCCGCTGCCTCTAGAGGTCTGTGGGGCTGGGTCTCTCTCCCCCCTCCATCCCCTCCCCTGCCCCCAATATCCCTCTGGGGCTCTGTGGGGCTGGGGCTGGGGCTCTCTCCCTGCCCCTGTGCTCTCCCCTGCACACGATGTCCTGGGAGTGACTCAGTTTCCCTGGACCAACATTTCACACACCCCACCCCCACCCGACATGTCTCCCTCCACCCCACCCCAGTTCTCCTGCACCCCAGCCTGGGTCTCTGCCAATCCCCCTTCTCCCCTCCTGACCCCAAGATCCCCTGCTCCTACAGGTCTATGGGGCTGGGTCTCTCCCTCCCCCCTTCTCCCCACATCCCCTCATCCCTTCCCCCAATATCTCCCTGCCCCAGTCTGTCTATGGGGCTGGGTCACTCCCTGAAGCCCCGCCCCCAGCGCGGGGCTCACAGACAATCCCCGCCCGGCGGCTGTGACGTGCGCTGGGGTTGTGACGTGCGCTGACGTTTTCACTCTCTGCAGGCGACTCATTCACTGGAGACCAAAACGACAGAAGGTGTCACGTGTCCATGGGCGGGGCTATGCAGATGAGCAGTGTCTGGCGGCAGGACGCAGAGCAGCGAGAGGAACTGAAGGAGCCCGGCGGAGAGAATTCTCTGCGTGTGGCCAGAGTCCGGTGTGGGGAGTTTGTGCTGTGGGTGCCTGCACCGGAGTCACTTCGGGGCAGTGATTGCCACTGAGCTACGTATTGACCAAGGGCGTGTGACTGGGGTGTGGTGCCTGGCGGGGAGCAGCTCATGGTGAAAAGAAAGCAGCAGATCCTGTCCTAGCAGTGGGTTGTGGGGATGTGGGGTTTTTTTTGCAACCATGAGTGGGATTGTTGTGGGTGCAACTAGACCCCCCCCTTCTCTGGTGGGCGGGGCTTCTACTGTCTGCCTGGGGGAGGGGGAGGTCCATGATGTCACAGCCCATGGGGGGGGGAGGTTGAATCATGTTTCTGAAGTGGGAGAGCAACTTCCCCTGTTCCCACTCACTCTCCACTAGGGGGCTGGGCTGGGATCTCTAGGGAGGGGAGCCCAGGAAAAAACAGTCTCCCCAATGGAACCCAGGAGTCCTGGCTCCCAGTCCCCCTGCTCTAGACCCCCTCCACTCCCTGGGTCAGGGATAGAACCCAGGGGTCCTGGTGCCCAGCCCCCTCCTGCTCTGACCACTCGACCCCACTCCCCTCCCAGAGTGGTGCAGGGGTCACTGGGTCGGTGTCTCAGCTCTGCTAAGAGCCGTGACTGATTTTCCCAAAGTGCTTCCTTCTGAATCCAGCACATCTGCCCCCCCTGCCCGGTCACTGCCCACCCCCGTGTGGGGGCACCCGCACTGTGCCGGGTCGTGATGGGAAATTGTCCAAGCTGGCCCAGGAGAGACGTGTGTGTCCCTGCTGCCCCCTGCTGGTGTGGCTGAGCCCCGCTCTGTGTGTGTGTGTGTGTGTGGTGGCTTTGCAGGATTTTGTATCCTGCAGCAAGTGACACACACACACACATTGATGCACAAAGGGACTCTCAGTCCCAAGAACACTCACACACAACACACCCAGAGGGGCATGCTAGCCCAACCCCCAAAGAGAGAAACAATCACACCCACAGCCACACTCACAATCACACACACACACACCAGAATATTCGCAATTGTGCTCAGAGACACAACCGCACACTGTTCACTCCCACTGCTCCCAACACAAGGACCTCCTGCCCCACACAGCCTGTGCCGAGGCGTTTGGAACTCACTGCCACTGGACAGCTACCAATGAGAATGGACCTTTCCAGGAGACCAATAGACATAGCCATGGCGACAGAGGGGGCTGGCTCCCAGGGTCTGACCCGGGCTGAGACTGGTTCTGACCTAGAGGGGGTCTATCAAGCAGGGGGCAGCGTGACCCACACACAAACCCACCAGAAGCACCTTTCTTAGCGGGTCTCCCAGGCCATCCCCCACACTGCCCCGGGTTGGGTAACAAAGGGGCAGTACGGGACTCTGGGCTGTGTCACAACCCGGCCCCAGCCTCTCGCTCCCACATGCTGGTGAGTTGGGTAACTGCCGAGGGATTGCATGAGAGAGTCAGAGCCAGCGAGAGAACCCAGGAGTCCTGGCTCTTCCCTCCCGCCAACACACACTCTAACCACTGGACCCCACTCCCCTCCCAGGGCTGGAGATAGAACCCAGGAATTCTGACCACCAATCCCCTTCCCTCGCTCTGATCACTAGACCCCACACTCCCCTTTTAGATTTTAGTCCCGCTGCCTCTTCTATCCACCCACCCCACCTGTCCATCCCTTTGCTGCAGGTTTCTGGGGTGTCACCCCTGTTCTGCACTCCCCCAGTGCAGCCCAAGGCTTTTCCTCCCTCCAACCACACATCCTCTCCCCCTCGTGCTGGATCGTCTGCTTGGCCCCCTGCCCCCTCCCAGGGTGCGCTGTGCGGCGTGGCTGGGGATTGTGCAATGGCCCAGCACCAGGCAACACAGAACGGACACCACATGCCCTGCCCAGCCTCACCTGAGCTGCTCTCCAGGTGCATCGGAGCCCAGTGCCCCGCACCTGGGCCCTCCTGCCCCACAGGGGTTGAGCTGCAGCCCCCACCACACTCCACAGAGGGATTAAGTGTCAGGCCAGCCAGCCCTTGTAAGATGGGGAAATCACGACCGGGGTCGACGGTATGGGGGCTGGGACATATAGAGAACGGTTGTTGCACCGGCAGAGGGCAGCTGAGCATTCGCACACACATACACACACACACACAATTGCAAACATACACGAACACATGCATGAATCCAGCCACACACACACACAATTGCTAATATACACAAACACCCACATAAATCCAGCCAACATCAACACAACTACTAACAGATGCAAACACATGCACAAATCCAGCCACATGAACACACACACATTTGCACAGCCACAAACACAACCCCCAGAGCTGTAATAACACCCCCCTCCACACACAAAACCCTTGCAGAAAACCACACAAACACATGCAGAAATCAATTCATCCATCCATCCACCCACCCACACATACACCATCCCCATTCTGTGCACACACCTTGGGTCACTGTGACACTGAAGACTTCAGTTGGATGGGGGGCCCAGCACCATGTGTCTTTCCAAGCAAGGTTGAGCAATTCCCCCTGTGTGGCCTCATGCAGGTGATGGCTGATTCCCCCAACTTACAGCCAGTGGTGAGCTCCAGCCAGTTCACACCCATTCGCAAGAACCGGTTGTTAAATTTAGAAGACTTTTTAGAACCCGTCGGGACAACCGGTTCTAAAAAGCTTTTAAATTTAACAAAGGCTCAGGCAGCTGTCTGCCTGGCCCCAACTCACCTCCCCCTCTCCCCTGAATGCTCCGCCCTCCTTCTCCTCTGCTTCCCGCGAATCAAATGTTCACGGGAAGCCAGAAAAAAGCAGCAGGCAGGTAAGCTGGGCACGGGGGCGGAATGGCTCCCTCTGGCCCTGGCCGAGTGCCCCAGCCCGGTCCCAGCCAAGCACCCCCAGCTTGGGCGCGGCCCAGGGAGTTGGGGCCCGTGGCTCCGGCCCCGGTGCCGGCGGAGCGGCTCTGGCCCTGGTGCCGGCCCGGCCTGGGGAGTCGGGCCCCGCAGGGCCGGTTGAGGTCCCGGCGGAGTGGACCCGGTCCCGGCCCCAGGCAGTGTGGTAAGGGGGCAGGGAGCAGGGAGCGGGTATTTGGTTGGTTGTGGAGGCCTGGATAGGGGTCAGGGCGGTCAGAGGGCAGGGAACAGGGGGATTGAATGGGGGCAAGGATCCCGGGGGGCAATCAGGAAGGAGCAGGGGTTGGATGAGGTGGTGGGGGGCACTCAGGGACAGAGAGAAGGGGTGGTTGGATGGGGCAGGGGTCCCGGGGGGCCATCAAGAATTAGAGGAGGGGTTGGATGCGGCTGCAAAGGGCAGTCAGGGGACAGGGAAAGGGGGGAATGGGTCAGGGGTCCTGGGGGGGTGTCAAAAACATGGGGGGTTGGATGGGGCATGACCTCCCGGGGGGGGCACGACCCCCTCGTGAGGTGAGAAGGAGGGAACCGGTTGTTAATATTTTGGCAGCTCATCACTGCTTACAGCATAGTGACAACCATACTACACAATTCTTATAACTTCATATGCATGAATGGTATACATCTATGGGTAGAGAAATGACTTTCAGCAGATCATATCCTTTCCCCTGATACCTTACAAGTCATGCTCTATATGTAAGATCACGATTATATGAAAATGAGGACTATGGGGGTTACAGCCGCTCCCCCAAAGGTCTAGAATGTCACACTGAGATTCTATTTTCATTTACGTAACCAACTTTGACCTCTCTGCCTAACACTTATAATCACTTACAGTCTATCTTTCTGTAGTTAATAAACTTATTTTAATGTTTTATACTTACTTGTGAAATTGTCCAAAGTGCTTGGGAAAGCTGCTCAGATTAAAAAGGCTGGTGCATGTTCACTTTCTTTTTGAGGAAGTGATGAATTAATTAATGAGCTTGCACTTTTCAAGAGGTTTTGAGCAGTGTAAGATGGTACATTTCTGAGGTGCAAGGCTGAGGGCTGGGGAGATATGCTGGTGTCTCTATGTATAATTGAGGAGTGGCTTATAGAGCATTCATGCAACTTAGTTGGGTGCATTGCTGCATGTTGTTGGCTGAGTGATCACAGCACATGGAGGGGGTTTTGCTGCTTGTCACTAGTGCAGCATTGTAAGAAACAGCCTAGGCTGGAGAGATAAGAGGACAGAGCAGTTCTACAGTTTGGGATTGTACCCCACGGATCCCACCACACAGAGACCCTGCCATGACCAGCCGTGGTAATATCTGCTTAGTACTCTGCCTTGTAGCTTCAACAGCTGCACATGCAAGATGAGTTACAGTGACCTTGACCTTGTTTCCATGTTTATCCAAAGCCTCCTTTTGACAGTTGTCAGCAAAAAGACCCGTTTCTTTTGCAAGCATTTGTATGGCTAGCCAGAGTCGAGCTTCTCCGTTAACAAAAAAGATTGACCAAAAGGGGACAAGAGGAGGCACGTTTAGCAAGGCAGCACTGGATGCTGGATCCTGAATCTGCTCTTTATCCAGCAGCTCTCTTGGCAAGCTCTGCCATGGTGCCACGCTCTGGGACTTCTCCCCGAACTGCTCCATTTTTCATCAACAATAACTTGAAAAGTGAAAGGACAGTAATTCTCCATTTCCTGCAAGCCCTGCAGAGAACCCTCTAGAAGGGGCTCTGTGCACAGATATCCCCAGTGAATTGCATGGTCGCACAACACAGGGTCTCCTGTCACAGCAAATTGCAGCGGAAGCAACCTCCTTGCCAATGCCAATAGCCTTTTCATCAACACCAGACTGAGGATTTGATTCTCTCCAATGCTCTGCTGGAAAGAAGCCTTTTCCTTCACAAGCAATTACTTGGATTGTCAAGGGAGGTCTCTTCTGTTTCCTGGAAAGACACAGGAAAATGTGAGCAGAGGAGACAAAAGCTATAGAACAAGGCACCACTAGGAGTTGAACCCAGGATCTTCTGTTTACTAAACAGGTGCTTTAGCCTACTAAGCCATGGTGCCTTCCCCAAAAGGACATTTGCAACCACTCCACTTGATGGTCCAAGACTACACCTTCAAATTCCAAAGTAAAAATGTTCCTCATTTCCCTCAAGACTTGCAGACCTTGAGCAGGCTGGCTCAGTGCACAGAAAGCCACAGCTGAGCTGACAGAGGGCTTCTAACATGCGCTTCTCCCACAAGCTGCTGTGATCAGATACTGATTAGTGCTCTGTGTTTCAGTCACAGCAGCTTCAGCTCAACTCTGAGTCATGGTAACCTTTCCATCAGCTCCAGACTTAACACTTTCCAAAACTTAGCTGCAAGGAAGGGTCTCTGTGTCTTGAACAAGCACTTACAAGGATTGTGCAGTGAGGTCTTTTCTTTTCATTAGAAGAAATAAAAGAAAGGAGCCTGACAGACAAACTAGGTTCAGCAAGGAAGAACTGTCAGGCCAAGCCAGGATCTCCTGGTGAATAGGAAGGCTCTTCAGCCAGCTCTTCCCAAAGATCACTATCCAGAGGCCACTTCCCACAGAGTCCAGTTATGGTTACAGACCCATCCTGAAATTAGAGTAGGATATTTTAAAGCTTATTCTCACAATAAAGTAACACAATTCAGCCATGTCGGCACAGAGGACAAAGCACTCCGTCATTTCATAGTTATTGCGAATGATCTCACTGACAAACTTCCTTTTCTCAGGGCTGCTCCCAGCACTTTAGGGAGTTTTTCCTCTTCTACCTTCCAGCTGTGGTGATGGGACTGCAGCAGCTCCCCGGATGGCCGGCTTTGCTCTTTCACTTATATCCTTCTCTTCTTTGGCTGAAGCTGTGTTTGCCACCAGTTTAATCCGTAACTGAGACCTCAGGTACCAGCAGCTAGTTACAAAGGCTCAATTCCCATCGCCATCAGTGGGAGGTTATCCAGGGCTGCAGGATTTGGCCCATGGACAGTCAAGGTGCTACAGCAGCTACATTCTTACGTGGTGAGTCCTGCAGCCTATTACCAAACTGCTCTGCCATAGTCTGCAGGGGGCCTGACTTGCTGAGAATCTGGCAGAGGAGAGACCCTGGAGCAGAGAAGGAAAATGTCCTCAGCAGTCACAGCCGGCAGGAGCAGCAAAGACTGAGTATCAGACACACATTTTCACCAGGACAATAAATGTGCACAACCCCCTGATATATTCTCAATTCACTCCCCCTCCCAAGGAAGCCCTATTCTGCTCTATTACACTCTCATGGGATGAGAGGGAAGGTCCTCTCATGGGTAAATAACTGGTTAAAAGGTAGGAATAAATGGTGAGTTTTCAAAATGGAGAGAGGTCAATAGTGGTGCCCCCCAGGGGGTCTGGGACAAGTGCTATTCAACATATTCATAAATGATCTGGAAAAAGGGGTAAACAGCGAGGTGGCAAAATTTGCAGATGATCCAAAACTACTCAGGAAAGTTAAGTCCAAAGCAGCCTGCGAAGAGTTACAAAAAGATCTCACAAAACTGGGTGAAAGGGCAACAAAATGACAGATTTGTTGATAAATGCAAAGTGATGCACATTGGAAAACATAATCCCAACTATACATATAAAATGTCGAGGCCAAAAATAGCTGTTGCCACTCAAGAGAGGGATCTTGGAGTCACTGCGGATAGTTCTCTGAAAACATCCACTCAGTGTGCAACGATGGTCAAAAAAGCAAAGAGAATCTTGGGAATCATTAAGAAAGGGCTAGAGAATAAGACAGAAAATATCATATTGCTTATGGCCGACCACATGCATTGGCCTCCCCTCAGGCAGGGGACTTATAGGCCCTTCTGCCAGTTGGCGTTGGCAGCAGCAAGGGCTGGGTTCAGTGTCTAGGGGAGGAGAGCAGCAGAGAGGGAGGAGGAGAGAGAGTCCCAAGAGCAGAGTGCAAACCAACCAGCTGAGGGTCTCACAGGAGTCCTGAAATAACAGTAGCTCCAGGTCCCATCAGGGCTGCCCGGGGGGTGGGGGGTAAGTGGGGCAATTTGCCCTGGGCCCCAGAGGGGCCCCCAGAAGAGTTTTTCGGGGCTCCTGGAGCGGGGTCCTTCACTAACTCCGGGGGCTCTGGAAAACTCTCGTGGGGCCTGGGCCCCCGGAGATTCTTCCACTCTGGGTCTTCGGCGGCAATTCGGCGGCGGGGGGTCCTTCATGAATGAAAAGTGACTTCATTGAAGTGTTGAAGTGCCTTAATGGAGACAAAAGATTGGGTATTAAAGGGCTCTTTAATCGAGCAGAGAAAGGCATAACAAGACCCAATGGCTGGAAGGTGAAAAGAGACAAATTCATATTACAACTAAGGCACAAATATTCAACAGCGAGGATGATTCACCACAGGAACAAGCTACCAAGGAAAGTGGTGTATTTGCCATCTCCTGATGTCATTTAATGAAGACTAGATGCCTTTCTGGAATGTGTTGCCCCCAAAAGTAGCTATTGTGTCATACAGGAGGCCTGTGATATGCAGGGGGTCAGATTAGATGCTCTAATGGTCTCTTCTGGCCATAAAGTCGACTAATTTCTGAAAAACTGAGTGTAGCATTGGGAGCAGCATCTGATGTTTTCCTGTCTAGCCGGCTTGCTGCCTAGAACGAACGCTCCTTGAGTGGGGTGATCCACAGGGAGTAGCTCAAACCTCCAAAGTGCCTGGGCAGGGGCAGGACATTAGCACAGCAAGGGAGGGGTGTGGCAGTGACATCACAAAGGCCTTTTGCAGGACCTCAGACTATTGGTCAAAGGTGGTGGGGAGGTGGTGACCTCACAGAGAGCTGCTGACATCAGCCAGGCAGCACAGGGGCGAGGGGCCAGGGAAATCTCAGAGACCCCTGTGGCTTTGCTTCTCGAGGACAGCCTGGGCTAGGCAGATGCTCGGAGCAGAGCACCAGAGGGCTGCACTGGCTCCCTTCTTAGCAGCAAACTATCAACTCCCCTGACCCCTGAGACCGCAGCCTGCAGCTAAGGGTAGTGCCCACTGGGGGTTAACAGACAAACACACTCACCCATTGCACCACAGAGACACATGGATACAAAACTGCTGTTCCCAAGGCTGCTACCTAGCAGACTGCGCACCTGCCTGCCAGTACTAGTGCTCACCAGGTGCAGTGTGGAGGCTGGAGGCTGGGTGCTGGCTGTTACTTGCAAAAATCCAGCAGAGTGGTGCAGCGGGAGCGTGCTGGGCCCATAACCCAGCAATTGATGGATCAAAACCATCCTTTGCTAAAGATGTGCTTGTTTCCTTTCCCTCTGGGCCTTCAAGCGAGGCGGTGACCAGCAGAGTACCAGAAGCCTAGGCCATGAGGCAAGAGGTGGCTGAGGTGGGCGGCTGCCTGCCAGGGAGCTCCCCGGCACCTCTGGCTGCCTGGGCTGAAGGCAAGAGGCAGGCCTGGGTGTGGCGAGGGCCTCCTGTCCTGGACTGAGGCCACAGTGCTTCCTGGTCCCCTTTTCCCACCCACACCCGCAGGCGGCTGCTGCGGGAGAACACGAGGGAGGCTCTCGGGATGCTAGGCAGCTCTGTGTGGCTGTCAGGAGAAAGAGCCTTCTTCTCTAAAGATGGCTGGCAGAAAGGTGGTGCTCAGCTCTGTAAGCGACCTGCCCAGTAGCCTCGCTGCCAGGGGATGCAGACATTTCTGTAAGGTGCAGAAAGAGGGTATTTGGCGTCCAAGTTAATATGAGAAATATGCATTTAGGAGATGGAATTTCCATTCTTTCATCAGGGCCCCAGTGGCCTAATGGATAAGGCAATGGCTTTCTGAGGCCTTGTCTACACTACAAGACTATTTCGAATCTACTTAATTCGAATTTGTGGAATCGACCTTATGAAGTCGAATTTGTGTATCCACACTAAATACACTAATTCGACTGTCTGAGTCCACAGTAACGGGGCCAGCGTCGACTTTGGAAGCGGTGCACTGTGGGAAGCTATCCCACAGTTCCCACACTCCCCGCTGCCCATTGGAATGCTGGGTAGAGCCCCCAATGCCTGCTGGGGGAAAAAATGTGTCAAGGGTGGTTTTGGGTAACTGTCATCATTGAACCGTCAATCACGCCCTCCTTCCCTCCCTCCCTGAAAGCGCCTGCGGGCAATCTGTTCGTGCACCTTTCTGCTCAGTGACAGCGCGGGCGCCACAGCACTTTGAGCACGGATCCCGCTGCAGTTATGGCCGTTGTCAACTCCTCGCACCTTATCGTCCACCTCTTCCACAGTCAGCTGCTGAGAAATAGGGCTACTTTTCAATGGTGCTGCGATCACTGGTGGACCATGGGGGACGTTTTACCAACATCAACGTCGGGCGGCCAGGCAAAGTTCATGACGTGCTTGTTTTCAGGAACTCTGGTCTGTTTAGATGCCTGCAGGAAGGTAGTTTCTTCCCGGACCACAAAATAAGTCTTGGGGATGTGCAGATGCCTATAGTGATCGTCGGGGACCCAGCCTACCCGCTAATGCCCTGGCTCGTGAAGCTCTGTGCAGGCGCCTTGCACAGCGACAAGGAACTCTTCAAATACCAGCGAGCAGCGTGACCTGTGACTGTTCAGTTTCTTTACAGAGAAGCTGAACCTGCCCCTGTTTCTTTACCAAGTGACTGTTGACTAGCATCTGCAGTTACATACCCCGCCCACCCCGCTTCCCCAACTTCCAACACACGTTTAAAAATAAAATACATGTTCCACTGTAACTTTACAAAGGTTTCTTTATTGATGACTTTGCGTTACAGGGTTGAAACTGGGACAGGGACTGTGCTGGGTAGGGTGTGCAGTGATGTAAAGACCGCCTGTAAACTCGAGGAATGACAGGCTCCTGCTCCCAGAGCGGTCTGCAGTGCCGGACTGGATGTTTCAACGGAGCCTGCCATCCCTCCTTTTTGGGACTCTGTGTGCGGGGGCTATGTGGCCTTTTGGCGAGGGAGGACGGATACAGATTCCTCTGCTGCGTGGCTCTGTGGTCCAGGACAGGGACCGTTGCATGAGATCTGTAACCCCTCCCCCGCTACAAAGTCACGTACCCCCCCACCCACACAGAACCTGCAAACCACCTCCCATACCAACCAGGGTGCGTACTGACTGCAGTGTGTGTGTGACCTGCTGCTGATCCTGCCCCCATGTCTGTACCCTGGTAAAGGTGATTGTCCTGTCAAATTACCAACCCCCTTCCCCCCCTTCAAACACAGTCTTCTCTAAAAGAACATGACGGAAACAGTAATTAACAGAAACGTATTTTTTATTATCAACTAGACAGTTAGGGGATGAAACTGGGATGGGGGCTTGGGTGAGGCGGGAAGGAAAGGACTTTTCAAAATGTAGGCTATGAGAGCTTTTGGGTACTTGAGCACTCTGCTGGGGTGCAGTGACAGTTTACACGGCCTCTGGCGCCCCTCCTTCTGGTTATTTTGGGTGAGGGGGGTATGGGACTTTGTGGCGGGGGAGGGCGGTTGCAGATACACTGCAGGGAGGCTCTGTCCTCCTGCCGGAGGTCCTGCAGAACATGCACAAGACGCAGGAGCATGTCCGTTTGCTCTCTCATTAGTCCAAGCAGCGTTTGAGTCGCCTGCTTGTCTTCCTCACGCCACCTCTCCTCCCGTTCGCTGTGTGAGCGCTGGTACAGAGAGAGGGTCTCCCTCCACTGGCTCTGCTGGTCCGCGTCGTCTCGGGAGCACACCATAAGTTCAGCGAACATCTCGTCCCGTGTCTTTTTATTTCGCCGCCTAATCTTTGCCAGCCTCTGTGAGGGGGATGCTATGGCGGGTCTGGAGACAGTCCAAGCTGTGTGATGGGAAAAAGGGAGTGAATTCCTTGCCAAGATAAATTTTTGCGAAGAATGAACACAGTCTAATCTGTCTCTGTGAATTCTGGGTTGAGATCCCAGTGCCTGATGGGGCAAAAACCATTTTCACGGGTGGTTCTGGGTAAATGTCGTCAGTCATCCCTTCCTCCGGCAAAGCTACAGCAGACAATCATTTCAAGCCCGTTTTCCCTGGATTGCCCTGGCAGACGCCACAGCGTGTAAACCATGGAGCCTGTTTTGCCTTTTGTGCCTGTCACCGTATGTGTACTAGATGCCGCTGACAGAGGCGGTCCAGCAGCGCTACACAGCAGCATGCTTTTGCTTTTGCATGACAGCAGAGATGGTTACCAGCCATATACCATCTACCACACCATAAATTGGTAATAAGATGGGCATGGTTAGCAGTCCTTTTGCACTGCGCCATTTGCTGCTGTCATAAGTGCCCCTGGCTGCTCTTAGCCAGGGGTGCAAAAGCCAAAATTGGAAATGACTCCCTGAGTCAATCCCTCCTTTTTGGTATCTAACAATAGAATCAGTCCTGCCTATAATATGGGCAAGTGTACTAGAAAACCACTGTATCAGAGAACCAGAGAGCACAGCTGCTCTGTGTCAGATCCTGCATAGATTATGAGCTGTATGCTATTCACAGGGGGTGCTCCTGCAACAACCCCACCTGTTCATTCCATTCTTCCCCAGCCTTTCTGGGCTACCGTAGCATTGTCCCCCCACTTGTGTGATGAAGTAATAAAGAATGCAGGAATAAGACACAGTGACTTGTTAGTGAAATATGAGTGGAAGGCAGCCTCCAGCAGCTATGATAGTCCAGATAGGACATTAAGGAGTGTGGAGGAGAGGAGCCCAGCATCCTGCTGCTAGTCCAGGGGCAATTGAATCTTTTTTTTACACATGAAGGTTTGGGGGCTGATGAAGCTCAGCCCCCTGTTGCTATGATGACAATGGTTATCAGCCATACTGTACCATCTACCACAAAATATTAGGACCAGGCACCCTTGATTGACCTTACCGATGCTAGTCAGCATGGTTACCAGTCCTTTTGCACTGCCCCATGTGCCAATAGGCTGATGATGAGGACGGATACCAGTCATTTTGTACCATCAGCCATCCATAGCGTGGGGGGAGCAAGGATGTCAGTGTTGAGTGCTGCACCATCGCGTCTATCTGCAGCATTCAGTAAAGATAGGGTGACATGTAAAAGAGTCAAGAGAGGATTGTTTTCCCTTTCACTTCTGGGGGTGGTTGGGGGGCTGTGTAAATTGCCGAGCTATGCCCTGACCCACCGCGGACACTGTTTTTGACCCTAGAAGCATTTGGAGCTCAGCCAAGAATGCAAATCCTTTTCGGAGACAGCAGGAACTGTGGGATACCTTGCATCTTCAGTCCCCCCTCCCTCCATGAGTGTCCATTTGATTCTTTGGCTTTCCGTTACGCTCATCACGCAGCAGCGTGCTGAGTCTCTGCTATGCCGTCTGTCCGGAGATTTTTTAAAAATACTTTGGACCAGACGTAACATTACAGTAATTCCCCTAATTACATGCAGGAGTCTCCGAGCGAGATCACCCTGAGGACGGTCACTGAAGGAGATAGAGAGCGCATGCTGCGTGAAAGCCAGCACAAACCAGGGCACGTGGGCAGAAGTATCGGTGTCAGGATGCTACATTGTTAGCATAGTAAATGAAGCTGCAAAATAAATGATGTTTAAATGACCTCACTCTATTTTTTACAATTTGGTATTAAGAGGTAATAGATACAGATGTACACCAGGCAGGGTTGTTTGGAGGACGAAGCCTTTATGCTGCCATCTCCCACCACTGTCAAGTTTTAGCCAATTAGGACAAGTCAGCAAATAAGAACAACCTCAGGTATCAGTAACTGCTGCAGGTAGCAAAGTCCTACAGGGAGCAGTTTCTGGCACTACACCTGTGCAGCTCTGCTCCCCGGCTCTTCTCGGGCTCCTGCTCTCTCCTTAGCTCTGCCCCACTCTGGCCCAGGCAATTCCAGCTCCCACGGAGGATGGGACCCCCTGGCCTGGTGACTCCCTCATTACACTGCCTGGCCTGTCAGTGCGGCTAACTTGGAGCCTTGGCCTCTCCCCATTGTCCCTGGGGACTGTCAGTCTCAGGGGCCTGATTTCCCATTGGCCCTTCCCCCTTCTATTGGTGCTGGGAACTAGCCAACCAACCCCGCCCCCCCCCCACACACTACGTTTTAGTAAAGGGCCAAGAGCCCCCTTACACAAGCCAGCTCCATGAGGATCACCGATGTGCAGAAAAAGCAGTATGAGCTGGTCCCATGGTGTAACGGGCAGCACTCAGGACTCTGAATCCTGCAATCTGAGTTCAAATCTCAGTGGGACCTTGTGGTGAAGCCCTGGAGCTCACAGTGCTCAACTTCCCTGTCTCCAGTGGTGCAAGAGCCAGTCTTCCCCATCCTGTTGGGTGACTCACACCTCCTAGAGCCAGGTCTCTGGCTGTGATGGTCACAATGGGTTGGGGCTCTAGAACTTGCTATCCTGATGGTTGGGGTTCTTGCTGCTTCACCTGGTGCCCACAAGTTTGGCCCTGGTACTTCCTTCCACACTTTTCCTGGGGCCCACATGGCACTTGAAGAAAGGAGGGTCAGGGCCGGGATTGATAGTGAGGGCTTGGCAGGAAGGAGGAAGAGCCCCAGGCTGGAGCCCCACACACCTTCCCTCCTCCTCTGGGCACCTAGAGCAGAGGCAGCACAGCTCTGTCTGCTGGACACCTCGGCAGAGTAGGTGAGTTCATGTAAATACAGTCTGGTCCCAAAGCCTCCCCCAACCCTGGCTCATCACTAGCTGTCAGGGGAGAGTCATCCACACCTTGCTTTCAAATCATCATTTGAAATTCTGAGGTTGGCCAACATTGCCGAACCCAATGCACTGACATTGTCAGCAAACACAACAGCTGGGTGAGGAAACCAGACTTTTCAAACCTATTCTACTTTCTCAGGTACAAGTATTTTTTCATACCTTGTATCTGCTTTTAAAGTGTGTGTTAACGTTGCAATTTCAATTCAGATTTGCAACCACTGACAACATGGCAGCGCTGCATGTAACTACCTGACCACTGGGGGGCGGGGTGTTGGGGAAATTCGGGGAAGGGGTGCACAGCCCCCTGGCTGGGGGGCGTATAGGGAATTCCCGGTTTCACTGAATTGAGTCTCCTACTGCAGCACCTCAGTAGGTTACATCAGAGAGGAGCTGCAGTGTCTAAGCAGTGGGATGCCTGTGCCTTTAAGAGCCCAGCCCTGGGAAGCCCATGCTGAGAGGTGCTGCCTGTGGGAGGGGAAATAGAAAAGCCCCTCTGCTCCCCCCGCACCTTTGCAAACACTGGAGTCTCAGCCCCCCCGGCGTAACTGTTACCCCTCTGCCCCTGCCTGTGCCGGGGTTTAACCCTCTGGCAGCGCCTCCCCCTGGGCTGAACTCCGGCTCCTTCCCCCCTCCCTGACTTTGCCCTTCAGCCCCTCTCCTAACTCTGCCTCCAGCTGCTTGACCCCCCTGACGAGTCAATTTCCACCCCCTGCTCAGACCCTGGCCACCCCCCTCCTCTGATTTGCCCCCCTTTGCCCCTCTTTAATCCCTGTAAAAAGTAGGGGGGGGACTGGGTCCCATTCTTGGATGGGGGGTGCCTGGCCCCTGCCTGCCCAATGCTCAAAGCGCCCCATGATCTTGCAGATGTTTGCCGAGTGCTGCAGGGTCACCTGCAGGGGGAGAGAGACGCGGTTAGGAAGTGATGCAGCCAAGGGTGCCTCACTCAACAGTGAGATGCAGCCACCTCTGGGGTGGGTTGCACAAGTCAGCAAATGAATTTGGAACAGGAAATGCACTGAAAGGACCGAGGCAGCTGCAGGAGGTGGAGAAAACCAGAAAAAGCAGGAGCCCTGGATCCCAGCTCTGTCCCTCCCTCACTCTACCCACTAACCCCCCTCCCCTCCCCTCCCACATTTGAGGGGAGAACCAAGAAGTCCTGGTCCCCAGCCTTGCCCACCCCCATATTTTGATATGGCTCCATCCAATAGCTTCCTCCCCCCACTGCAGGGCAGTGCCACGAGGCACACCAGAGGCTGCCTGTTTGCACAGGACGGGCAACACGAGTGCCTCGGGGGAGAGATGATGTTAAGGGAGAAGCAGGCAGCAGACACCCCCATGACAGAGAAAGAAGTGCTAGGGGGCGCCGTGCTGCAAGGAGTGAGGGGGGTTGGCAGGGAATGGGAGGGTCTCCCCTCACAGCGGGTGCATCTGTCTCCCCCAAAATTCCTCCCCAGCCCTACCCCGGCCCAGGCTAACCCCCGCCCAGCTACCAGTGTTACATTTGGCCTGGATTCCCCAGCTGCTGGGGGAGGGGCGTGGGGCTGGGGAGCATGAGCCTCTACTCCCCCTTCCCCCGACACAGCTGCATGGGCACTGACCAAAGGAGCCTGCAGCACTGCTGCCTAGAGGAAACTGAGGCACCAGCCAGTGACAGACACATCATGGCTCTCCTCATCCTCATCCTCTTTTCCATATATAACCCGGGGTGGGGGGGTAAACTCAGGGCAGTTGCATAGTCAACCTGTGGAACTCCTTGCCAGAGGATGTTGTGAAGACCAAGACTATAACAGGCTTCAAAAAAAGAACTAGATAACTAAACAGGGGACAGGTCCATCAGTGGCTATTAGCCAGGGTGGGCAGGGATGGTGCCTGTAGCCTCTGTTTGCCAGAAGCTGGGAATGGGTGGCAGGGGATGGATCACTGGATGATTCCCTGCTCTGTTCATTCCCTCTGGGGCACCTGGCACTGGCCGCTGTCAGAAGACAGGAGGATACTGGGCTAGATGCGTCTGACCCAGTCTGGCCGTTCTTATGTCTCCCTTGGCGCAGCAGTGACACCCAGTGGGCAGTCAGAGTAATGCACAGAAGGTGTTTCCCTGGGTGCAGCAGTGACACCCAGTGGCCAATCAGGGTAACACACAGAGCATGTTTCCCTTGGACCAGCAGTGACACCTCGTGGTCATTCAGGGTAATGCACAGAAGGTGTTTCCCTTGATACAGCAGTGACACCCAGTGGCCAGGTGGCGTAATGCACAGCGTGTGTCTGCCTTCTAGGAGCAGTGACACCCACGGACCAGTCACCGTAATGCACAGAGTGTGTTTCTCACCAATCTGGGTAATGCACAGAGCATGTTTCCCATGGAGCAGCAGTGACACCCAGTGACCAGCAGGTGGCATCAGACTCTTCTCGTTTGGTGGGGGACTGAGGTGGGCTAGACAAAAAAAATTGGGGGGCTGTGTCCCCCATCACCTGGCCCCACACTTCACGGGGGCCATGCCTCCCATGCCTCTGCTCCTTCCCAGTTAAAGGCCAGGCTCATCTCCTCTCCCCCCAGCCAGGGTTTAGAGCAATACAACCTTTATTAAAATAAAATAGTAAACGTGGTTTACTTTAAATAATCTAAAACTGTCTAGGGTCCACACACGTAGCAGAGGATGGTTTTGATCCATTGATCTCTAGGTTATAGGTCCAGCACGCTTCTGCTGCACAACTCTGCTGGCTTTTCATTTCTTTGTCACCCAGCTGCCACTATCAGGATTCTAACTTATGAGCTCACACGCTGGCAGGCAGCTGCGCAGGCTGCTAGGCAGCTGCCCTGGTCACAGGATTTTACAGCTTATAGAGGGTAAAAGGGATCTATTTGGGGTTTGGACCCCATTGGGAGCTGGGCAGCCGGTTTAAGATCAGGTGGCGTAAGGAATACATAATCTGCAATAGCCCCGATTGGGGGTAAAGGTCTTCAGTGTGTGGAAGGGTGCAGGGTTAAATTCAGTTTAACACTGCTAAATTTGGTATAAATGTGTAGTGTAGAGCAGGCCTAACAGGGATCACTGGGGAACAGACGTCATTGCTTTAAGAGCGGATTGCTTACTGTGTACCTCTCTTCTGAAGCACGTTAGCACCTTCAGCTCTTGCAATGCCTCCTGCTTGTGTGTAACTGTTCCGATGCATCATTCCTACGTAGCCAGTTCCCGTTTTTTAGTCCCACCTCTATGAGTACGAGCTATGGAAGAAATATCTGATTGGCTGAAGGGGTGTTCCTCTGTTAGTTAGAAGAAGGGATTGGTGAAATTCGGGAAGACGTTTATTTGTAACAGAAGCTAAAGAGGGCATTTAAAAAAGTTTCTTCATATGTCAGGTGCCACAATGAGACATGCATGCAGTGTGCTGTTTGTCAGTCTCGCTGTCTCTCTCATCATAGGGAGATTTGATGTATTAAATTACACATTGTAACCACTAAATATGGGCACTTTAGACGTTAGACTATAGCCGTGGGAGGTTGTTTTAACACAAAGTGATTGGTCTCCCTAAGTAGGAGGATGAGTTAAAGTGCTCTTTCCTGAGTGTGAAGCGAGTAAGCAGTATTGCTTTGATGCAGTTGTTGTCTGTTATTGATGATTTTTCTTTCTTCCCTCTGGGGGGGGTAGAAGGGAAAGAACACAGACTGAGTGGTTAGTCTGTATAAACTACATTAAAAACATTTTTTTGAAGTTGGTATTTAAATTTTGTTTCTGATGTGTATATATAGAGAAGGGATATAGTGATTGTAACTAATATTATTACTTCTGTATTGTGGGAGGATGTGGGTGTTTTTCAGCGAGTTTTCCAATAGCATGAAGAAGAAAATGCAGTGTAAAATACAACAGTTTTTATTTAAACAGTTGCTTAATTGAACTTCTAATTGCTTGAACTTCTAAGTCCACCTTTTTTATGCAGTGTCCCTCTCTTTTGTCCTCCCTCGTTGTAGTTTAAAGTTATAGGCTCATGGATATTAATTCTGCAAGTTCTCTCCACTTTCCACTTTTTCTTCTTTTCTCCACCCTCTCCCCCATTTCGAGTAGCCCCTATTTCTACCCCTAATGCTCTGCCAGTTCGTTGGTATGCAACTTTCTCGGAGCCTCTCTGAGCCCTTAGTACAGGCCGTAAGGTAGAAGTGGGGGAGGAGAAAATGGGACCCACAGAACCCCTGGCAGGTAAGGGGACTGGGAGAGCTTGACTTGGGAAGGCGGGAGGAATGGAGGAGAAGAGGCAAATAGGGGTGCACACAGTCTCTACAGTGGTGGAGAGAATGGGGGCCCTGAAATGAAGCGAGGGGATACATGGAGGTACACAGAACCCCTCGTCCTATGGAGATTGGAAGAACCTGGCATGGGGGGAAGGGAAGGTACACAAAGACCCCGGCATGGGGGAATAGAGGGAGCACAGAGTCCCTGCCATGAGGAAGTGGGAATGGGGGTGAGAACAGAGCCTTTGGTGTGGGAAGAAGTGTGGGGAACTTGGTATGGGGAGAATAAGGGTGAGGAGATTCTCTGGTAAGGTCTGAGATTGGGGGAATTTCAGGGAGTCCCTAAAAAGAGTGGGATGGGAGAGGGCACATAGGGAGCTTGTGGGAGGGAACTGAGGGGTGCTAGGAGCCTCTGGGGCAGGCAATAAACTCGACCTGTACAAACTACAAAGTGTGCTCCCCCCACTGCTGTGAAGAACGTGGCCATCTGCTGACAAAAAGGCTGTTTGCAAAAGGTACAATCCATTTTCTTTCGTGACCACTTGTTTTAAAAAACGAGTCATTACGACGTTAATCAGGGTAGCCGGGGACTGGCAGTAGGGAGGGTGTCTGTGCAGGAGAAATGGCCGGCGCTTAGCTAGAGACGTGCTTTCGAAAGAGATTGTTGGAGGACGATTTTTACAAGGTTTTCTTCCAATCAGGCACCGAATAGGCGGGATTGCTTGAATGCAGCTGCTGTCTGGCGCTGATGCCCGCTGCTTCTTCCACTGAAGAAGCAGGAGGGAGACAGCATAGACTTGGGGGTGGGGGTGGGGGGGGGGTTGTATTAAACCAATGAATGCAAAAGCTTTAAAATATGACTTTTTAAATTATGCTTTGGGAAGTTTATAATAGCTGGTTTTGTTTCTAAATCTATAGAATACTTAGTTTTTCTATGCGTTGTTGTGAGGGGTTTGCTCACTCAGCCTTTCTTTTTATTTGTTTGTGGTGAGGGATTTTGAAAACCAGTTTAGAAATCAGTGGGAATTGAGTGTCCAGATCACTTGTATGGCTTTGAAAATTCTCCTACAGGCAGCTTTAAGCCTTTGCCTTTTCCCACTTTTCAGGAGAAAGAGACTGTAGTTAAATACCTTTTACATCTCTACAGATTTTTACCGAATACTCTCCAGGGAAGCAAACGTGACTCCGATGGCAGCTCTCTCTAGCTTTCATTCAAGACTATTTGGCTAGGCTCACTAACAGTTATTGATATTTAGATTGCTATGAATTATGGGTGCTGTTGTTTCAAGGGGGAAAATCGTGGCGATATACTTGCAAAACTAGAGACTTGCTGTCTCCTGGATACACCGTGCACGGCGTTGAGGAATTGTGCTGAGAGCAGCAATTGAACCAAATCCTGCTGCTCGGCCTCTGCTTTGCAGCATTTAAATGGTTGAGGTCAGGGACGCCCAGAGGATTCCGGGGGCCTGGGGTCTTCGGCGGCAGGGGGCCCCACTAAAGCGGTAAGTCGGCAGCGGGGGGCCTTCCGTTCCGGGACCCGCCGCCAAAGTGCCCCAAACACCCACGGCGGGGACCCCCCTCTGCCGAATTACTGCCGAAGCGGGACCCGCCGCCGAAGTGCAGCCCCCACCGCGGGTCTTCGGGGCACTTCGGCGGTGTGTCCCGGAACAGAAGGACCCCCCCCGCCGCCGAATTACCGCCGAAGATCTGGCTGCACTCCGGCGGCGGGTCCCGCTTCAGTGGTAATTCGGTGGCGGGGGGTCCTTCTATCCCGGAGAGGAAGGACCCCCCGTCAGCGAAGACCGGGAGCGAAGAAGCTCCGGGGCCTGGGCCCCGCGAGAGTTTTCTGGGGCCCCCGGAGCGAGTGAAGGACCCTGCTCCAGGGGCCCCAAAAAACTCTTGTGGGGGCCCCTGCGGGACCCGGAGCCTGGGGCAAATTGCCCCACTTGCCCCCCCCCCTCTGCGCGGCCCTGGTTGAGGTTGCACTAGTAGGATGTAGGGGCACCGAGTTTCCACTATGCTGGGGGGCTGCCCCCCCCGGGCTGCTCCCAGGCCCCACCCCTTCCCTTTCCCCAATGCCCCACTCCCGCGTCCAACTCCTCTCCCTCCCTCCCTGTCAGCGGGCAGGAGGCGCTGGGGGAAGGCATGGAGGGGGCGGGGGCTGCTGCTGGGCACTAATGACCCATCTGGTTTCCCCCCCCCCGATGCTCCAGTCTCGAAGCAGCCAGAGGCGGCGCCTGCCCCCGGTCACGTGACACGCGAAGTCTCTAGTGCCGAGGAACCGGAGCGAACCAGCTGCAGCCCCGGGCGGGCAGAGCTCTGCCGGGCCGGGCTCCGCCTGCAGGGAAACGGGCGCGGCACCGGCACGTGCTAGAGCAGAGCCTGTGAGAGGCGGGGCAGGTCAGGGGCGGCTCTACGTTTTTGGCCGCCCCAAGCAGTCATGCCCGGGAGGCGCCCCCGAGCCGCGGGAGCAGCGGACCTCCCGCGGGCATGACTGCGGAGGGTCCGCTGGTCGCGCGGCTCGGCTGGACCTCCCGTGGCTGCGGGCGGTTCGCAGGTCCGGTGGCTCCGGTTGAGCTGCCGCAGGCATGCCTGCGGGAGGTCCAGCCGAGCCGTAGGACCAGCGAACCGTCCGCAGTCATGCCTGCGGGAGGTCCACTGGAGCCGCCGGCCGAGCGTCCCCTCCGCAGTCATGCCTGCGGCAGGTCCGCTGCTCCCGGGGCTCCGGTGGACCTCCCGCAGGCATGACTGCGGCAGGTCCGCCGGCCCAGCCTGCCGCCCCCCCGGGAAAGGGCCGCCCCAGGCAGGTGCTTGCCCCGCTGGGCTCTGGAGCCGGCCCTGGGGCAGGTTCGGGCAGTAACAGCGAGAGGGTTTGATTGGTCGGTAGGAGCTCCGCATGCTAATCAGGAGGCGTGTTTCTGTAAATAGCGACATAAACCTCTTCTAATGGCCAGGGGGCTAAAGCTGTCTCGAGTGTGCTTCATGGCATGGGGACCTGGCTTTAGATTTGTGTCCTTTACTTTGCTGGGGGTGAAACCCGCTGTATGAAAACACTCACCGTGGGGTAAAAGCGTGTGCGCATTACTGTGGGTTTGTAGCTGAATAAAACTGTATTTTCAAGGATTGTTTCTAAAATTTGTGATTAAGAAGTGTAGGTTCTTTGAGCGCAGATGGGGTGAGTAGTCTCTTGGCCTATCCAAGGCCATGATCAAGTGTCTTGATGTTTTTGGTCTTTTGGCCTCGAGATGAAAACCTGGTCTGTGCCTTGGGAACCTGGAGGTAAAAATTATCTAAGTTGAAAGTGTCTGTTTTAGTTAACCAGCAGGGAAGTTATACTGTCTCTTTTAAGTGTGAAGCAAGCACCCAGTGTTGTTTTAATGGAGCTGTTCTTTGCTATTGATGACTTTTCCTGTTTTCTTTTGAGGGAGAACACGGACTGAGTGGTTAAACTTTGCAAAGCAAATTGAAAAATATGTTTTTGGGTTTTTCTGTTGCATGAATCTGTTTACAATTTTTGCTGATAGTCTGTTTAATGGCAAAACTTAAATTTGTTTTGATTTGGAAGAGAAGTAAACCTAGTGTGCAATTGGTGTTTTAAAGATTTCTAGTTCAGTACTTACTAAAAACATTTTTAATATTCCTTTATGCTGCTATATCTTTTTCTCTTGTAATCTGTGTCAGAATTTAGGAAGGGTCCCGTGTCTGCACGTGCTCTTCCTTTCCCACTTGCTTCTCTGCTTTTCTTTTCTTCCCTTCCCATTTTTTGGGAACCCCTATTTTTACTCCTACTGCTCTGGCAGGGGATATGCAGTTTGCTCTTGGCCCCAAGCACATCAGACAATCCACCCCGGATCTGAGAGTTGCTGTCTCCTGGCCCTATAGTGGGTAGAGGGTGGAATGGGGAGAAAAGCGGCTCACACAGAGCCCCTGCCATTGGGGAGAATGGGGGACCTTGCTATGGGTGGAATCAAACACACAGAGCCCCTGCCATGGAGAAAGACTGGGGAACCCTGCAATGGGTGGAGGAGACAATGAAGGGCATGGGGGGGAGGGGTTTACATGAGGGATTTGCATCTGTCAACATCTCCCATGCCCCACTGGGTGTTTTCCTTCCCATCTTATTTCTTCTCTTTTCTGTTACTCTTTTTTTCTGTCTGAGGTAAATGAAAAATCCACACCCCTGAGAGACGTAGCTGAGCTGACCTAAACCCTCCTACAGTAACTCCTCACTTAAAGTCAGCCTGGTTAACGTTTCGTTATGTTGCTGATCAATTAGGGAAAATGCTTATTTAAAGCTGTGTAATGCTCCCTTCTAATGTTGTTTGGCAGCTGCCTGCTTTGTCTCCTGCTTTCAGAAAGAGCAGCCCATTGCAGCTAGCTGGTGGGGGCTTGGAACCAGGATGGACCGGCAGCCCCCTATCAGCTCCCCACTCCCCTAAGTTCCCTGTGCAGCAGCTGCCTGCAGTTCAGCTGTGTCCCTCCCCCCACTGCCATGTGCTGCTCCTGGCCTCTGCCTTGGAGCTGCTCCCCGAGACTCCTGCTTGCTGTGCCGGGGGGATGGAAGGAAGAGGGGGGGGCTAATGTCAGGGTGCCCCCTACCTCCTGCTCCTGCACCCCGCTTACCCCATCTTCCATAGAGCAGGGCTCAGGAGGGAGAGAGCTTGCAGCAGCTGGGGTCTCAGCAAGCTGAGCTAATCATCATCACTGTGTATCAGTATTAAATTGTTTGTTTAAAACTTATACTGTGTGTGTGTATATATAGTCTGGTGAAAAAAATTTCCCTGGAACCTAACCCCCTCATTTACATTAATTCTTATGGGGAAATTGGATTCGCTTAACATCGTTTTGCTTAAAGTGGCATTTTTCAGGAACATGACTACAAGGTTAAGTGAGGAGTTACTGTATAGACTGCTAGTTGGAAAAGCGAGAGGGGAGAGCACAGACTGAGTGGTTAGACTTTGTATACTGAATAAAAGAAGGCATTTTTGTAGTGAACCAGAAATCTAGTTATGAGGAAGGTTAGATATAATAGCTTTATTTAGAAACTTGTATAGCGCTTAGGTGCAGATAGTCTGGTTTTCTTTTTGCTGGGGTGGGTTTTGAGTAAATCATTAATCTGCTTGGTTTCTTTCCTAATCTGAAGTGGATTGAGCATCTAAATCCTTCTACTCCTCCCCTCTCCCCCCCAAATGTGAAGGGGAACAGCCTCAACCTTTTGTCTTATTCTGCTTTGTAGGAGAAAGATACCCTGTTTAAATAGTCATGATCCATTTAGGTTAATTCTTATGCTGAATGGCGGTAGGAGAGGGTATAAATCATTTGAGACTCTTGTGCCACTCCCTGTGTGGCCTGTGTTTTTCTTTGTTTTAAAATGAGACTGTCTAGTTTTTATGTAAATCTATTTGGGTGGTTTCACTCATATTTATATTGCTATGAATTTCATGTGCTCTTGTCTCACAGCAGACAGGGGGGAAAAAGCCTGTGGCAATGGACTTTGCAAAATTATAGACTAGTGATTCTCAACCTGTGGCCCAATCAGCAGCTGCGGCCGATGTGGCATCCTCAGGGCCATACAGGTAGTATATAGTGTGTGGATTCTGCTCAAATAACACAGAGAAAGTTGCCTATGCAGCTCACAATGGTAGGGTCAGACCAGAAGATATCTTCTTTCCAAGTGGGAATTGTGCAGGGAGGAACAACAGACCTAGTGCAGCTGTGTTGCTACTGTCTACTAGCACTGAAATGGTTCCGAATGCCTTGGGTCAAGTGGCACCAGTTCTAAAAGTAAGGGTGATTTAGTGCTGTGGTTCTCAAACAGGGGTATCCAATGGTCTTCCAGGGGGTACATCAACTCATCTAGATATTCGCCTAGTTTTACAACAGGCTACATAGAAAGCACTAGCAAATTTGTAACAAATTAAAATTCATACATTGATTTGTTTATACTGTTCTCTATACTATACACTGAAAGGTAAGTACAATACTTATATTCAAGTGATTTATTTTTATAAATATTGCATCTGATTATGTAAGCCAGTAGTTTTTAAGTGAGGTAAAACTTGGGGGTATGCAAGAGAAATCAGACTCCTGAAAGGGGTACAGGTTTCTCTAAAGGTTGAGAGCCACTGATTTAGTGCAGGTACCACCGGTAACATAGAACCCACAAAAACTTCTAGTGCAGATGAATTTAAGAGCATGCCAGAGAGAAACAGCTGCGGAGCATGTTAGAAAGGGCTGACCTGTCTGGATTGTCTGTGCCTGACAAGCTGTCATGTGGCACAGAGGAGCCTGTGAGAGGTATCGCAAAGCAAGAGGGTTTGATTAATTGCTAAGAGCTCCACATGCTAATCAGGAGGCGTGTTTCTGTAAATAGCAACATAAACATCTTCTAATGGACAGTGTGCTAAAGCTGTCTCAATTGTGCTTTAATGAAATGGGAACCTGGTTTTAGATTTTTGGTCTTTAATTTGCTGGGGGTGAAACCTGTTGTATGAAAACATTCACCGTGGGAAGAGAGCTGGTGCACATTAGCCTGGGTGTGTAGCCGAGCACAGCTTTGTTAAGACTATACTTTCAGGGATCATTTCTATAGTTTGTCACTAGAGATGTGTGGTTGAAAGTGTCTGACCTTGCTAACCACGGTGAGGAGTTAAAGTGTTTTCTTCTGAGCATGAAGTGAGTGGACAGTGGTGCTTTAATGCATCTGCTGTCTGCTATTGATGAGTGTTCTTGCTTTCCTTTTGAGAAGCTGAGAGGAAAAGAACACAGACTGAGTGGTTAGTCCTTATAAAACAAGTTTAAAAATAAATGTGTTTTTTTTTCTATCATCTGAATTTGTTTAAAGCAAAGCTTTTGTGCAGTTCTGTTTAGTGGCAAGTCTTAATTTATTTTGGTAGAATTTGGAAAAAAAGTAAAGGTAGTGTGAAATGGTATTTTAAAGATTTCTAGTTCAGTACTTACTGAAAGATTTTTTAAAATTTCTTCATGCTGCTCTCTCTCTTTTTTTCTTGTAATCTATTTCAGAATTTAGATAGGGTCCTGTGTCAGCAAGTTCTCTTTCTTTTCCACTTTCTTCTCCGCTTCTCTCTTCTTCCCTTTCCATTTTTTGGGAAGCCCCTATTTTTACTTCTCCTGCTCTGGCAGGGGGTACGCAGTTTGCTCTTGGCCCCAAGCACATCAGACAATCCACACAGGATCTGAGAGTTGCTGTCTCTGGGCATATAGTGGGTAGAGGGTTCTAAAGCTGTCTCAGGGTATGTCTACACTATGGGATTATTCCGATTTTACAGAAACCAGTTTTTGGAAACAGATTATATAAAGTCAAGTGCACGCAGCCACACTAAGCACATTAATTTGGCGGTGTGCGTCCATGTACCAAGGCTAGTATCGATTTCCGGAGCATTGCACTGTGCGTAGCTATCCCATAGTTCCTGCAGTCTCCCCCACCCATTGGAATTCTGGGTTGAGATCCCAAT
Source organism: Mauremys mutica (assembly GCF_020497125.1). Lineage (NCBI taxonomy): Eukaryota > Metazoa > Chordata > Testudines > Geoemydidae > Mauremys > Mauremys mutica. Next base: position 365,258 of record NW_025423297.1, read on the forward strand.
GCATGATGGGGCAAAAACAGTGTCGCGGGTGATTCTGAGTAAATGTCGTCAGTCAATCCTCCCTCCATGAAAGCAACTGCAGACAATCATTTTGCACCCTTTTCCTGGGCAGATTGCCTGGGCAGACACCATAGCACCGCAACCATGGAGCCAGTTCAGCCTTTTTTCACCATCACTGTGGCTTTGGCTACACTTACACTTCAAAGCGCTGCCGCGGCAGCGCTGCCGCTGCAGCGCTTTGAAGCGCTAAGTGTAGTCAAAGCACCAGCGCTGGGAGAAATCTCTCCCAGCACTGTCCGTACTCCACTTCCCTGTGGGGAATAACGGACAGCGCTGGGAGCGCGGCTCCCAGCGCTGGGGCTTTGACTACACTGGCGCTTTGTAGCGCCGCAATTTGCAGCGCTGCAGAGGGTGTGTTTTCACACCCTGCTGCAGCGCTGCAAATTTGTAAGTGTAGCCAAGCCCTGTATGTCTACTGGATGGTGCTGAGAGATGTGGTACTGCAGTGCTATACAGCAGCATTCTCTTGCTTTTTGTAAGTTAGCAAAGGTGGTTACCAACCATACTGTACTGTCTGCTGCTTTGCAAGTTGACAATGATAGTTACCAATTATACTATACCATCTGCTGCTGTCCTGGGTGCTCCTGGCCAGTCTCAGTGAGATGGGCCAGAGATGCATGGACAAAATGGGAATGACTCCCCAGGTCATTCTGTTCTTTAAGTTTTGTCTAAAGGGAGAGTCAGTCCTGTCTAGATTATCAAGCAAGCCTACTAAAGAACCAGAGAGGTAAATGGCTCCTCTGGATCAGAGCCCCAGACATCCCACTGAAATGATGAGCTGCATGCCATTCTAGGGGGTGCCCCTGCAACAACCACACCCATTGCTTCCCTCCTCCCCCACCCCTCCTGGGCTACCGTGGCCGTTATCCCCCATTTGTGTGATGAAGTAATAAAGAATGCAGGAATTTGAAACAACACTGACTTTATTGCCTCTGCAAGTAGAGCTCCTAGGCGTCATGCCCCACATTTTGGGGACCACTGAACCCTACTTGCTAAGCAGGGGCTAGTGATGCCAAAACCCAGGGAAAGGGAGAACAAGGGCAGCAGCCCTGGCACCAGAACCTTGGCCCCAAACACTCTTCTGCCTGCAGCCCTGCCCTCTTTCATCCCTTCCACGCCTTCCACCCATGGCCCCATCCACTGGGCAACTCAGTTTCACCCCTTCCCCACTGCCCCCACCCTGCTCACTCATTTACTCCTCCCCCTCGCTGCAGCCCTGAGACCAGAGAAGCTCTGTGTCCCTGCTGCAGCCCCTGGGCCAAAGCGGGGGATGGGAGCTCCTCTAGCCCTTGGGCCGAAATGGGGGAGACTTTTCCAGTGGCCCCAAATCAGCCGGGGCACTCGGTGATCGAAGGGGCACCCTGCGGCAGTGCGAAGGTGCACACTGCCAGTGTAGTGTCAGACACGGCTTCCTGGGGGGCTCCCACACTTTGCCCTGCTTGGACCCAGTGGGGGAACATTGTGGGGGGAGGGGCAAGTGATGACACAAAGATGCAGCTCACCCACCCCCAGCGTCCCTCCGTGGCCCCATAGAGGGTTGAGGGGAGCGAGGAGCAACACTAAGTGCCCCATCCGTCCTGGTCACTGTCCCCACCTGGGCTGGGCTGTGAGGGGAGCATCAGAAGCTGCTGCTCTCTGCCCTCCCCTGATGCAGCCCGGCTGAGGAACGTGACCTGGATGCAGGGAGCTCGGACGTGCTGGAGATATGTTGGGAAAAGGGACTGTCTGAATTGCTAAGGCAGGAAATGAACAATCTACAGCGACGTCATTAGCCACAGACACACTCTAGCCATGCTCTGGCCAGTAGGGAAATGGGCAGGAATTCTTGCTGTTCAGCCATGGCCACACGTACAGAGCTGCACAGCAGTGAGTGTGCTGGGGAAGCTGGTCTGAGCAAACCATTGGAAATGACCCTTCAGTGAGAACAGAACCAGAGTGTAGAAAGGCCCCTGTGTTAAGTGGTTGTGGCTGAGGCCTTACGGAGCTGGGATATGACACCATAGGGGTCTTTCTGTGGAGGTTTGATTCTTGCCAGCTAGGCAAGGCTGGTGTGTGGTGTCTTCATGGCTGTACTATCAGTGATGCAGGTTTCTCTCTCCCGTTGTTTCATGGGCATCCTACTAGATTGCCAGCTGCCTTTCAACTGCAGTGTGGAGACTGTTTGTGTGTGGGGAGAGATAGTGTGTGTGTTGGGGAAGAGTGAGTGTGTTGAGGTAGGTAGGAGCGGATCATTATTATCCCTACTGGAAAGAGGGAGAAGCTAAGGTGAGAAAGAAGAATTGACTTGTCTTAGGTCACATGGCCAGTCAGTGGCAGAGTTGGGAATAGGATCCAAAAGCCCTGATTTTCAAACTAACCATCGGATCTTGAATTTCAAACATTGAATGACCTGAATAAAGTGCTCTCAGATGAGCTCCAGACCAACAACAGTGCACAGGAATTATTCAGCAAGTATTTGAGGAGAACTGCAATGTTAGAGAGAATCATGAACTGCTCAGAGACCATTAATGCAGAGAAGCAGCAAAATTCATCAAACATAGAACTGATTATGACTTATTTCCTTGGTCTTAAAAGAGAACAACAAGGACCTGAGTCTCCTCCCTGTCAATAACCCCCTGCTCAGCCAATCAGGGTAGAGACTGAGGACGGGAGGCTGAGGGTTCTCACCAGAGAGCCCAAAGGATGTCCCAGGTCACCGGTGGGGATCACTGCCCGAGCACTATTTCAGCCCCACATTTTTGGGTGGACCTTCCACAGTGGGAGCTGCCGAGCACTCCCCCGCAACACACACACACCTTCTGGTGTTGGGAGGGGAACAGATGAAAGGACAAAAGAAGCAAGAGACAAAGAGAAAGGAGAGAGGGATGGATGGAGGAAAAGGTGAAACAAAAAGGACAAAGCCTAATGTCCCCACTGATTCTGAGGGACAAAATCCCAGGTGCGCAATAAAATTCTGCCTCCTTAAGCTCGTGTTTTCCATGCCTAGAATTCAACTGTCACCAGATGGATCAGACTGAACAGGTTTCAAATCTCGAGGAGGCTCTTACCTTCTAAACAGGGATGGCTGTTTTCTAGTAAAATCACTAAAAGGGAAGGAGAAAACTCGAAAGAGGTTCCTCCTGGTGCTCACATCCGTGAACCCGAATACGCTCTCAGTCCTCAAAGAGAGACCTGGAGAAGGAGACTTGCTGAAGCAAAGCCACAGGGGTCTCTGAGGTTTCCCTGGCCCTTTGCCCCTCTCCTGCCTGGCTGATGTCAGCATCTCTCTGTGAGGTCACCACCTCCCCACCACCTTTGACCAATAGTCTGAGGTCCTGCAAAAGGCTTTTGTGATGTCACTGCCACACCCCTCCCTTGCTATAATAATGTCCTGCCCCTGGCCAGGCACTGTGGAGGTTTGAGCATTCGTTCTAGGAAGCAAGCCGGCTAGACAGGAAAACATCAAATGCTGCTCCCAATGCTACACTCAGTTTTTCAGATATTAGTTGACTTTATGGCCAGAAAAGACCATTAGAGCATCTAATCTGACCCTCTGCATATCACAGGCCTCCTGTATGACACAATAGCTACTTTAGGGGCAAACACATTCCAGAAAGGCATCTAGTCTTCATTAAATGACATCAGGAGATGGCGAATCCACCACTTTCCTTGGTAGCTTGTTCCTGTGGTGAATCATCCTCGCTATTGACTATTTGTGCCTTATTTGTAATATGAATCCTTAGTCTGGCTCCCAGCCCCTCTCTAAGGGTTGCAGCTGTCTGGAAGTGCTGCCTTCCACGCCTTCCTCATTCACCCCTCATTCATTCAACAGGGCAACTGATTACCAAGTGGGGGGAAGATCTTATTCTACTTCTAGCAAAAAGACATTTTTCTTTTGCCTTAATTCTACTACCTTAGGAGCTCGCTATAACATACTACCAAGGTTCAATACAAAGTGATGTACAAGTTATACAAAAATGCATAATGCAGAGATTTATCTACAGCTGCATTGATTGACTGTGGTGTGCAGTAATATAGGGATCCCTGGGTCTTTGAATGAGGCTTTATACTCGGGGGGGCGAGTCGGGGTGAGCGGTGAGTCGGAGGCGGGCGGGTGGGCAAAGAGGCGAGCAGCGAGGCAGCAGAGGTTGTAGGGGCGGGCATGGGGGTTTCTGGCAGGGGAGGAAAGAGGTGAAAAGAGGTGAGTGGTGGGTGGGGGACTGACTAGGAGGGATGCAGCAAGCCAGTGGGGGGCTAGGGGTTGAAGAGGGGTGTGATGGTGGGGCCGAGCGGGGGGGTGGGTGGGTCCTATTTTACCTCTGTGATCTGGTCACCCTATGTGCGCTGTTTCTTTCCCCCTCTACAGGCTTCCACATACCATCAGTGTCTTGCAAGTGAGCCATGCACCGTGAGAGATCTCTTCTCTTTCTGTGTGACTGTGAGTGTTTCCCTTGTGCATGAATTTATTGAACAAAATCTTGAGCTTCGTAATGGCTACCATGAGTGAAAAGAAAAAGAGAATCAGAGCACAGCGTTTTCAACACTGAATGGACGAATAAATACGTACATACTGAGAATGATACAGTTACTAAAGTAAGCTTTCAAATTTCTAAGGAAATTGCTGCTGCTGGGAAATGCTTCACAGAAGGTGAGTTTTTAAAAAAGTGTATCTTGATTGCTGTATCTGAGTTATGTCCAGAAAAGAGGGGAATATTTGAGAATGTCAGTCTATCACGCATGACTGTACAGAGAAGAATAGCTGACATTTCTACCAATCTAAGTGATCAGTTAAAGCAGAGAGTCAGTGAATTCTGCTTTTACTCCCTAGCTATGGATGAAAGCACCGATTTAAAAGACACCGCCCAACTACTTATTTTTATTAGAGGTATTGATAATAACTTTGCAATTACTGAAGAACTTGATGGCATGTGCTCCATGACAGGTCGCACAACCGGAAAAGAAATCTCCAGTGAAGTGATAAAGTCCATGAATGATAAGTCGGGATTAGATTTCACAAGCTTGGTGGCCATTTGTACTGAGAGTGCTCCAGCTATGTGCGGAAAAAATGTTGGTGCAGTTGTTATTCTTGAAGAATTTATTGGGAGACAAATAACCAAACATCACTGCATTTACATCAGCAGGTTTTGTGTAGCAAAGTCTTAAAATCTGAGCATGTAATGTCAGTGGTAGTTTCCATGTTAAACTACATCCGTTCTAGAGGACTAAAAACATAGGACATTTAGAGCCTTTCTGGAAGGGGTAGACGCCGAGTGCAGCGACTTGATCTACCATACGGAAGTGAGGAGGTTGAGTGGAGGAAAAGTGCTCCGCCGTTTCATTGCTTTGAAAGAGGAGGTAGCAAAATTCCTAGAAAATGAGCCAGTAAAATTCCCAGAGCTTGACAATGAGTCCTGGAATCAAGATCTCTTTTTCTTTTGTGATATTACAGCACACCTGAATGTTCTCAACATTCATCTTCAGGGCAAAAATCAACTTCTATTTCAAATGTGCGCAGCAGTGAAAGCTTTCAAACTGAAACTTTTCAGAAGTCAGCTGTCAAAAGGTGAAATGTGTCACTTGTGCACAGCGTATCCCTCAGCACAAACCTGCTGAATTAGGAGAAAAATATGCAAAGCACATTAATCTTTTGATTGAAGAATTTGACAGAAGACTTACTTTGTCTAAAGAAGACGTCCAAGTGAAGCTGATTGAAAATCCCTTTTCTGTGGATCCAGAGGAAGTGCCACTAGATTTGCAGTTGGAGGTTACTGAATTTCCATGTTCGGCAGTTTACCGAAATAAGCACAGAGAAAGCAGCCTGCGGGACTTCTACAAAAGTCTGAACAATGAAAAATACAAGAATCTTATCGAAGTTGCACTGAAAACGTTCAGCATTTCTTGAAGCACTTACATACGTGAACATTTTCCATCATGAACATGAATAAAAACAAGCAACGTTCTTCTCTGACTGACGACCATTTGGAAAACATTATGAAAATATCCACTTCAAATATGACCCCCGAATACGACAAGCTTGTTGCCGAAAAGAGATGTACTATCTATCATTAAATTTGCAAGGGAATTATGAGAAGTACAAATGTTTTCTTTCAACGAAACAGGTGTTTTCATTTTTACATAATTCATAAAAAATTTTAAATAATTTAAAAAATTGTTTGCTTTAATTGAAAAATTCTTAATAAAGTATCACACCCCCCCCAACCTTCTTTTTCGGCTCACAGCTGTTTCAGCGGGTCAGCGCTAGGGAAGGAGGGTTTGTTTCCGTGGGGCTGGGCAGTGCTAGGGGGGAGTGTTTCTGCAGGGCCAGGTGACATTGGGCGGGGTGTTTCTGCGGGGCTGGGTGGTTTCAGCCCTCAGCTGTTTTCTTTGGAGCAATATGGCCCTCGCTGCTTTATGAGTTGTGCAGGCCTGATGTGTAGGGCGTTTCTCTTGTGTGGATTCTCTGATGTCTGATAAGGTCTGAGCTCCGACTGAAGCTTTTTCCGCACTCAGGGCATGGGTAGCGCGTCGCTCGTGTGTGGATTCTCTGATGTGCGTTAAGGGTATAGCGCTGACTGAAGCTTTTCCCACACTCAGAGCACGTGTAGGGCTTCTCCCCCGTGTGGATTCTCTGATGTCTGATCAGGTATGAGCTCCAGCTGAAGCTTTTCCCGCACTCAGAGCATGTGTGGGGCGTCTCTCCGTTGTGGATTCTCTGATGTGTGATCAGGGCAGAGATGTCACTGAAGCTTTTCCCACACTCAGAGCATATGTAGCGCGTCTCTCCCGTGTGGATTCTACGATGTGTAATGAGGTGTGAGTGCCGATTGAAGCTTCTCCCACACTCAGCGCATGTGTAGGGCTTCTCCCCTGTGTGGATTCTCTGGTGTGTGATAAGGTTTGAGCTTCTATTGAAGCTTTTCCCACACTCAGTGCACGTGTGGGGCATCTCACCGGTGTGGATTCTACAATGTCTGATAAGGTTTGAGCGCCGATCAAAGCTTTTCCCACACTCGGAGCATGTGTGGGGCGTCTCCCCTGTGTGGATTCTACGATGTCTGATAAGGTGTGCGCGGTCATTGAAGCTTTTCCCGCACTCAGAGCATGTGTGGGGCATCTCCCCTGCATGGATTCTCTGATGTGTGATAAGGGCTGAGCTCTCATTGAAGCTTTCCCCGCACTTATGGCACATGTAGCGTGTCTCTTCCAAGTTGATTCTGTCGCATGTTATAAGGTCTGAGTGGCTACTGAAGTTTTCCTTTGGCCTCTCTTGAGTCTCACAAGAATTGGCTTTTTCTTGGAGTGCACAACTCCCAGAAACGTTCCCTTTGGATCTTCCTGATAACGTTCCATGTGGTTCTCCTTGCTCAGCATCTTCCTGCTGGGGTTTCTGCTCCTCATTCTCACTCCCCATCACATCACCTGATGGGAGACAGAGAGAATCCAGACATAGGTCACTCCCGGAACTGGAAAGAAAGGAAATCTCAGAGAGAGAGATGGATAAAGGAGGAACCAAAATATGTGTGGGAGAGATCAAACCTATCAGGAGCTGATTTTCCCCACACCCTTCCCCAGAGGAGAGAGGAAAGGATCAGTTTTGGTCTGCATCTCACCAGAACAGTCAGGGGAAAGCGAGATCGGGGAGGGACCTGCTGCCAGTTGTCAGTCAGAATAGGAGGGGAGCCATGAGTGACTTCTGCCATAATGATTCCACATCTGCAGGGAACAATCATGAACTTGGAGAGCTCACAGGATCTTTGTAGGGCATCCCAAATGTTTCTTGCATTCCCAGACTGTGCGGCCCGCGGGCAAGAGGCGGGGTAGGGGTGCTGGGTTCAGCCCCCTGCCTGGAGGGGGGGGGCACTGAGGAGGGAAGTGCTGGGCACGAGGCAGAGCCAGTAAGTGCCGAGCGAGGGGAGGGGCGCCTGGCCTGGGCTTGAGCTGCAGCTGGGTGGGTGTGTGTGAGTGTGAGAGCAACCTGCCCTGCCCGACTGCTGCCCCCTTCCCTGGTCCAGGGACCTCCCCCCGGCTCCCTGCGGCCCCTGTGTTTGTGTGATGGACAGTCACATCCAATCCCTTCACACTGCCCCCCTTTTCCCCTCCCCTTAGTTCATAGCCCCAGAAAATCCCTTCACACTGCCCCCCTTTTCCCCTCCCCTTAGTTCATGGGGGGGATGAGCCATAAAAACATTAAAATAATTTAAAAAATTGTTTGCTTTAATTGAAAAATTCTTAATAAAGTCCCCCCCCAACCCTTCCTTTTTGGCCCACAGCTTTTTCGGCAGGGCAGTGCTGGGGAAGGAGGGTTTGTTTCCACCGGGCAGGTGGCGCGGGGGAGGGGGGGGTTATGTGTTTCGGGGGGGGGCCTGGGCAGCGCTGAGGGGGGGTTTCGGCAAGGCCGGGGGGGGGGTTGGCCCTCAGCTGTTTTCTTTGGAGTAATATGGCCCTCGCCGCTTTCCAAGTTGTGCAGGCCTGCATAAGGTTTCTCACCCGTGTGCATTCTCCGATGTCTGATAAGGCTCGAGCACTGATTGAAGCGTTTCCCGCACTCAGAGCACGTGTAGGGTTTCTCTCCAGTGTGGATTCTCCTATGTCTGATAAGGGAAGAGTGGAGACTAAAGCTTTTCCCGCACTCATGGCATCCATAAGGTTTCTCACCAATGTGGATTCTCCTATGTCTGATAAGGTTTGAGCGCCGACTGAAGTGTTTCCCACACTCATGGCATGTGTAGCGTCTCTCTTCCAAGTTGATTCGCTCACATGTAAGAAGGTCTGAGTGGCTACTGAAATTTTCCGATGGCCTGTGCTGACTCTCACAGGCTTTTGCTTTTTCTGGGAGTGCACAACTCCTGGACTCATTCCCTTTTGATCTTCCTGATAACGTCCCATGGGGTAATACTTGCTCAGTATCTTCCTGCTGGGGTTTCTCCTCATTCTCACTCACCATCCCAACACTTGATGGGAGACAGAGAGAATCCAGACTCAGGTCACTCCCTGCACCAGAGAGAAAGGAAATCTAAGAGTGGGGAATGGGAAAAGGGATGAACAAACCAAAATATGTGCGGGAGAGATCAAAGCTAACAGGAGCTGATTATCCCCAAACCTTTCCCCAGAGAAGAGAGAGGAAGGGATCAGTTCCGGGTCCTCATTGCACCAGAATTCTCAGGGGAAAGCGAGATCGGGGAGGGACCTCCTGCCAATTATCAGTCAGGGTAGAGGGGAGCCATGAGTGACATCTGCCTAATGATTCCACATCTGCAGGGAACAATCTTGAACTTAGAGAGCTCACAAGGTCTTTGTAGGGCATCCCAAATGTTTCCTGTATTCACGGACAGTTTTTGACTTGGTTTAACCAATTCCTCACCTGTGCAGGCAGCTCTCGGGAGCACTTTTTTCTCAGAGCCCTGGAGGTCTGGGACCCACGGCTCTTCCCATTGTTCCAGCTGCAAGATCACATCAGGTTTGGAAACTGGAAACCCTACTCCAGGCAAAGAAAACAAGGGAGGTCAGTAGAATTTGTGGGATACTTGTCACAAAGAATAGTCCATGGTTTTAACCCCAGCTCATTTTTAAGAAGTAACGTCCCAAGGCCAGCTTCCTTGACTCAAAGTGGCAGGAGAGTTATTATTATTATAAATCATATGCAGTACCTTAGTGCCTAAGGGCCAGCTAACAGTGGGTCCCCATTGTGCTAGGCAAAGTACAAACAGAGAATAGTAGATGGCCCAGGCCCTGAAGAATTTACAGTTTAAATAGACTAGACAGACACAGAATGGGGGAAGAGGTGGAACCCCCCAGCAGAGTGAACTATGTGAAGGCAGAGGGACAGATCTGATGAACACAGGCATAGATCTTGAGACTGTCGTATTTAATGTTATGACTAGGGCCAGTGTTTTCCGGAAATTGCCGCTATAAATGCATTTTTTCCCCAAAATTACTCTTCATTTCTGGAATCACCCTTCGTATCTGGAATTTCTGATCAGAGGGTGGGTGGGGCATGCAGGGTCACAACCCCCCAGATTTCTGCCCAGAGACACCAGACTCCTCCCCAAGGCGCAGGGCAGAGGCTGGCTGTGGTTGAGACTTGCTGCCAATTTCTTTCCTCCTCATACAAGTCTGGGATCAGCAAAACCACCATGGAGCTTCCCCTGGGTAGGGGGGGCCCTTGGCAATGGGACGTCAGGCTCCCTCATCAGGCTGCAGAGCGGATGGCGCTCGCACCTGCTCTCGGCTGCGTCCACAGCACCTCTCCCCTGCTCCTCTCCCCTGCACACAGCTGGTTCATGCCCTGTCTCCCCAGCACACAGCCGGCTCTAGGCTCTCAATGCCCAGTGTCTGGGCCCCACCTCCCCCACACAGCTGGCTCCTGTCCCCTCCCCCCAATGCATTTTCATGTTATAAAGGATTATATATTGCTCATGCTTGTCAATTACTCTGTTTTCATTGCCAGCAAACACTGGCCCTACTTATGACTGTTATCTGTATCTTTGAGCCATAGAATACTTCATAGACTATGATGCTGAGATGGGCCAGATGATAGTGGGGAGGGCTGGGATGGGTTTCCTGTGCAATCTGGTGTCACTAAGGGGTGATGAATGCCAGATCCTAAAGCTGGTTATGCAGACCTCCATCTTTTGAAGCTTTGCCCTATGAAGAAAGGGGCAGGGACTGATTTTACCTCTTTCAGGAGACTGAAGAAGACAGACTTTTTGGGGAGAAACAGCTGAGTTTGAGCTGACTGAGGGGGATATTTTGGGCTACAAACTGACATGACCTGATAACGAAGAGGTCAGCTTTTAAGGAAGGATTTAATACACTTCGGAAACAACCAGTGATTCCAAAGATGACTGATGAGGGGGCAATGGAAAATATGCATTTAGATGCTTTTCTTGTTTTATATCTTTTCCCCAGAAGACACACTGACACTGTCATGGACCCATAGGATCAGTGCAATGCCCTGGCTTTGAAACAGTCCTTGGGAGGTGCCCCTTGAGTGCACTAGACCCCCAACGGGTCCCACTCTTCCACAAGGACAGGCCATGTAGCTTCAACACCTGAGACTGAGCCTCTGGCTTCAACACTCCTATTTCAACCTGTGAGCTCTGCCAGCAGGTCCCAGCTGAACGACATTCCTGTACACAGACTGTTCCTCAGTCAATGCACAGAGCAAGTTTTTGCTGTGACACTGGGCAGACTTTTAAAACATAGCAGGGTTTATTAGTCAACTAAAACACAGCATTGGAAAGTCCTTAGGACAGGGAAGTGAAGAAGACAATACAGTCCATACTGGCCAATCCCCTTGAGCCAGGCTGCAGTAGAAAATGCTTTGGTTTCCTGTCACTGTGCCTGTTCATTTGTCTTCGCTCCGGTAGAGCTCCCTGCACCTGCGAGCCCAGTTCTTCCTGCTCCCAAGAACGTAACGAGTCCATGTATGCTTCACTCAGCCAAGGGGAGATCCTCCCATGGACAGGTGACAATTAGTCCCTTGTCTCTGTCGGGTATTCCATTGATGTAGGTTGGCCCCAGCCAGTCCTTAATGACCCGTTCATATCACCTCATGACAGCTCTGTGACAAAACACCTCATGTCTCCTGCTCTTTCTAATCATAGCAATACCAATCAGAGAGGGAAACTGAGGTGTGTATTGGCATCATACAAGTATCACCAAAATTCCCACCTCTCTCACACACACACTGCTCACAGCCCTTGGAGAGAAAGCAAAGCACAGGAACTGGAGGTTAGTCCAGCAAACACAGTGGAGGACAAGCTGCAAGCCTCAAACCCTGGTCAAAAAGGAGAGGCATGTGGGTCCCTACGCATAGAGAGGGGCTGGCTAGAGGCCTGATACCTGAGAGGCCCATTCCTTGAGCATCACATGGAGGCAGATCAAAGGCTTAGCTACTCCATAACTGTGAAATTGCAAAAGCATACCCGTGATCGATTTAGTGGGTGAAGTAAACAGCTGCTAAATCGACTTCAGATTGCTCTCCAGTCGACCCCTGTACTTTATCTAAATGAGAGGAGTAAAGTAAGTCGACCCCCTGCAGCATACGCCCTGTGGTAACGCGATCTAAGGTATGCTGACTCCAGCTACTTTATTCACGTAGCTGGAGTTGCGCAGCGTAGGTCGACTGACTGCGGTAGTGTAAACATAGCCAAAGCTTGCTACAGTTAAGGGCCTTATATTAGGTGGAGGCTTTGTGGGAGTAGTTATGCTGAAGTCTGGGATTTATCTGAATAGGCCTAAGGAGAGAATCCCGAGTCAGATATTTTGCACCCTCATTTTGAGAGACTAACGAGTAACCACAAACAGGTGCAACACACCACAGGATTCTGAAAGTGGGGGTGGGCTTTAGCAATCAGGTTGCTATTCAGTATCTCAGCAGTTGGACGCATTCATATATTGGAATTATTAATAAACTAAGTGATGTAAATCATGAGTATTAATGCTTGATGCTAAATTATGGACTTCCCAAAGGCCACATATGGGTTGGGGCAGCTATTGACATTATTGTAATCAGAGTAAAGGAGCAGATATGGTATATAGCCATCCTATTACCATAATAAAGTGGATAAATTACCTTTCCTAGTGACCATTTTTTCATTTTGTTGGGTCCCTGAGACAGGGTCAACGGAAGCAGGCCTCCCTTCTGATGGGCTCCCTTGCCCCTCGATCTTTGTTTCCAACGGTGTCCATAACTTGTAAGTAGACACAGGGCAAGACCCTCTTTACTATCTAGTCTAATTGTTACGTGTATTGAGCCTGGCCTATGATTTCCATTATAACTGTCTGTATTAAATCACGTTTCTGTGTGTTTCACCAAATGTCATCCCCTCAATACACTGTGAGTGGCCATGTACAAGGACGAGCTGTGCCCCATACGTAATCTTATAGCCATAAACATTGTACAGGCTACATCACCACCCTGTGACATCATCAACAAAGTGCCCATTTGTGCCTGGGTAGCGGCCCGGTGATGGGAGGGAGGATGCAGCAAGGACTCCGGATCGGTGGCCAGGGTCGCTGTGCATAGAGATGGGGAGGTTATATGGGGAGGGGGGTAATGAGCGGGAGAGGGAGGTCAAGAGTTAAAATAATATTTAGGGAAAAAATGTATAATGAAGCGAAACTGAACAGAAATAAAACCGGAGTGTAGGCTCTAAAGCTTGGGTAGGGATTTGGGGTTAAAGGTCTGGGATTCCCCATAGCTCCAGATCCCTAAACCTCTCCTCCCTCCCACTGACCCACCCAGCCCACGTCCTGGGTGCCCTTCCTCCACACTCCCCTCCTCTTCGTCCCATTACTCTCAGCCGGCACCACCTCCCGGCACCTTGGGAACTTCTTGCCTTTCCTCCTCGTCTCTCACAACCTCATTCCTCTCTGCTGCTTCTTAGCTCTAACCCTGCACACACCCTCCCCATGTCCTGGCACCCCAGAATTATCTACTCCCCGCTTCTCCTCCCCTCCCATAGCTCTGTTCTCCCTTCACCCGTGGGGTCCTGAATGTCAACATTATACGCTCTCCTATCAAAAACAACAAGGAGTCCAGTGGTGGCACCTTAAAGACTAACGGATTTATTTGGGCATCAGCTTTCGTGGGTAAAAAACTTCACTTCTTTAGCTGCATCTCCTATCAAAAGAGGAGCTCATCTGCCTGTCACACAAGCCAGGCATGAGTCACACACCTATTTACTTTAGAATTCTACAGTCAGCATATTTTCCTATTGAAAAGGCATCAAAGCTACAGTTATTAATGTAGTTGCTAATGTAGCCAATAAGGATGCATTCAATGCAATTTTAAAATGACTGACAGTACCAAAAAAGGCACATGTCCAAAAATGATACTTATGTATGGGAGATAAGGCAAAAAAGGGGGGCAAGGAAACTTGTCAAAACTTATATGACAAATAAAGGTATAAAGTTATCACTACTTGGGTTCTTTAGAGACTCCACAGCTTCTAATAACCCAGGGGACAGGACTCCTCACCCAGCAAGACCACCGTCTCATAATTCTCCTGCATGACATCCCTGTAGAGGGCTCTCTGAGCGGGGTCCAGCAGAGCCCATTCCTCTCTGGTGAAATACACAGCCACCTCCTCGAAGGTCACCGGCCCCTGAAGGAGAAAGAGTCCAACACTCAGTACCTGCTGCCACTCACAGTCCCATTATTCACAGAACAGCAGCACCAGGTAAATGGAAGCTCCAGGAGGCACATGTTAACCGAGTCCCACCCCACCTTGTCTAGAGCATCCAGGATGCATCAGAGGGTAGAAAGAGAGAACCTTTGTGTCTCCCAGCTGACAGATGGAGGCAGGGTCTTCACATTTATCACATACCTACTAGCCAGAGCTTTATATAGGAGATGGGGCTGTCTCTGGACCCTGCTGGTGTCTCCCTGGTAGGAATGCCAACACTCTCCAAATAAAATATATGGAAGAAAAAGGAAGTCAATAGTAAAGAATGTAAGTGAGAAGGTCAGAACTGTAGAAAACTGGCTATAAGAAATCAATGGAAATACGAAGGAAGTTTTTAAAAGTATATTAAGTACAAAATTAATCCTAACAATGGTAGTGGTAAATTACTAGATGAAAATGGCAGAATTATCAAAAATAATGCAGAAGAGGTAAAAGTCCTCAATAAGTATTTCTCTCCTGGATTTGGAGAAAAACAGATGCTGTAACTCATATCATAAGATGGTGACGACGACACTCTTTCCATTCCAACAAGAACTCATGAGGACGTTAAACAGCAGCTATTAAAGTTAGACATGTTTAAATCAGCAGGTCCAGATAACTTGTATCCAAGAGTTTTAAAAGGCTTGGTGGAGCGGGTACCCATAGCAGTGCCTCTGTATGCCAACATCTTTATGGCTGACTTAGAACAACGCTTCCTTAGATATCGTTCCCTAACGCCCCTACTCTACTTACATTACATTGATGACATCTTCATCATCTGGACCCATGGAAAGGAAGCCCTTGAGGAATTCCATCATGATTTCAATAATTTCCATCCCACCATCAACCTCAACCTAAACCAATCCACACAAGCGGTCCATTTCCTAGACACTACTGTGCTAATAAGCGATGGTCACATAAACACCACCCTATACTGGAAACCCGCTGACCACTATACTTACCTACATGCCTTCAGCTTCCATCCATGACACACCACACGATCCATTGCCTACAGCCAAGCCTACAACCATATTTGCTCCAATCCCTCAGACAGAGATAAACACCTACAAGATCTCTATCAAGCATTATTAAAACTACAATACCCATCTGCTGAAGTGAAAAAACAGATTGACAGAGCCAGAAGAGTACCCAGAAGTCACCTACTACAGGACAGGCCCAATAAAGAAAATAACAGAACGCCACTAGCCATCACCTACAGCCCCCAACTAAAACCTCTCCAGCGCATCATCAAAGATCTACAACCTATCCTTAAAGATGATCCCTCACTCTCACAGATCTTGGGAGACAGGCCAGTCCTCGCTTACAGACAGCCTCCAAACCTGAAGCAAATACTCACCAGCAACCACACACCATACAACATAAACACTAACCCAGGAACCTATCCTTGCAACAAAGCCCGATGCCAGCTCTGTCCACATATCTATTCAAGTGACACCATCATAGAACCTAATCACATCAGCCACGCCATCAGGGGCTCGTTCACCTGCACATCTACCAACGTGATATATGCCATCATGTGCCAGCAATGCCCCTCTGCCATGTACATTGGCCAAACCGGACAGTCTCTACGCAAAAGAATAAATGGACACAAATCTGGCATCAGGAATCATAACATTCAAAAACCAGTGGGAGAACACTTCAACCTCTCTAACCACTCAGTGACAGACTTGAAGGTGGCAATTTTGTAACAAAAAACCTTCAAAAACAGACTCCAAAGAGAGACTGCTGAACTCAAATTAATATGCATTAATTAGATACAATTAACTTAGGTTTAAACAGAGACCGAGAATGGCTGGGTCATTACAGAAATTGAATCTATTTCCCTACGTTAAGTTCTCCTCACACCTTCTATGGGTCATCTCAATTATCACTTCAAAAGTTTTTTTTTCTCCTGCTGATGATAGCTCATCTCAATTGATTAGACTCTTCCACCAGTTGGTATGCATACTTCCACCTTTTCATGTTCTCTGTATGTATAAATATCTCCTGTCTGTGTATTCCAGTCTATGCATCCGAAGAAGTGAGCTGTAGCTCACGAAAGCTTATGCTAAAATAAATGTGTTAGTCTCTAAGGTGCCACAAGTACTCCTGTTCTTTTTGCGGATACAGACTAACACGGCTGCTACTCTGAAACCTGTATGACGTGTAATCCTGTGAATAATAGATAAGGGTGGGTATACTAACAGTATGGGTATTTCTATTACTTAATAAGGGTTTGGAGGGTATTGTAATGGATGTAGGCGTGTACATACTAACTGAGATAAAAGGAGAGTGATGTAACTAATCCAGTGCTTAACTCAACAATTGGGTCGAGGGGAACAAGTATTGCAATAAAGAAGCCTGTACTCGTATCCGCCTGCGGGTCAACCTGCTCCTTTATTCTTCAAACAATAATCACTTCAAATCGATCTTTCTGCAGTTAATAAACTCGTTTTATGCTTTATCTTAACCAGTGTTAAGTATTTTGAGTGAAGTGTCTGGGGAAAATCTGAGCTTGGTTAGCACAAGCTTGTTGTGCACATCTTTCCCATATTGAGGGGAAGGCGAATTATATTAATGAGATTACATTATAGAGATCCCTGTGCACTATAAGATGGTATAATTCTGGATTTCTACTACAGCAAGTGTGCAAGGTTGGGGAGCTGGGAAATTGGCTGTTGTCGCCTATCTGTCCTTGAGTGGCTTAGGTAAAGCACTCAGGTAGCTTAGTTGGGTGTATGGCGCCACCTGCTGTCCTGCTGGGTGATAACAGGGCCTGGAGAGGCTGACAATCTCCAGCAAAGCAGTGTGAGAAGGGCCAGCCCAGCTTGAGGGTTAGAGGGCACAGCGGTTCCCAGAAGCCCCCCAGACTGCACCCTAGGGGTGACAACCCATCATATCCTACATTACACAAGTCTCAGCGGGTTTGTCACATCCTGTCCCCTCCCTTTTTCCACCCTCAATATTTCCTGCCTCCCACCACCTCCAGCAGCTCCCACCCTCCTATGCATTTACTGCTCCTCTCCCTCCAAGCAGAGCCCACCATCAGCTCCATGATAATCTCTTACCTGACCCAGCTCCACTGCAGCCATTTCCTGCCCCCTGGGAGGACGGGATGATCTGGAGCAAACGTGGACGTTAGTCTGTAGCCTGTCAGGGCGAGAAGGGCAATGAGAGAGAATTCAGATGGGGTTTTCATCCATTCCACAAGCTGATTCCCCCCAGGGTTTTTCCCTGCTAATGGATATTCTAGGTTCTGCCACACTGTGAAGCACAGAGTGACCTTATTCCTGTACAGGCCTAGCCCCCTCCCACCAGGGTGTAACCCTCTGAGAAATCGTGAAACCCTCCCAGTAACAGTCTCTTTTACACTTATCAAGTTTGCGGACAATACCAAGCTGGGAGGGGTAGCAAGTGGTTTGGAGGATAGGATTAAAATTCAAAATGATCTGGACAAACTGGAGAAATGGTCTAAAGTAAATAGGATGAAATTCAGTAAGGACACCTGCAAAGTACACCGCTTACGAAGGAACAATCAGTTGCACACATGCAAAATGGGAAATGACTGCATAGGAAGGAGTGCTGCAGAAAGGGATCTGGGGGTCATAGTGGATCACAAAGTAAATGAGAGTCAACAGTGTAACACTGTTGCAAAAAAAGAAAACATCATTCTGGGATGTATTAGCAGGAGTACTGTAAGCGAGATGCGAGAAATAATTCTTCTGCTCTATTTCACACTGATTAGGCTACAACTGGAGTACTGTGTCCAGTTGTGGGTGCCACATTTCAGGAAAGATGTGGACAAATTGGAGAAAGTCCAGAGAAGAGCAAGAAAAATGATGAAAAGTCTAGATAACATGACCTATGAGGGAAGATTGAAAACATTGGGTTTGTTTAGTCTGGAGAAGAGAAGACTGAGAGGGGACATGGTAATAGTTTTCAAGTACATAAAAGGTTGTTACAAAGATGCGGGAGAAAAATTGTTCTTCTTAACCTCTGATGGTTGGATTAGAAGCAATGTCTTTAAATTGCAGCAAGGGTGGTTTAGGATGGAGATTGGGGAAAAAACTCCCTAACTGTCAGGGTGGTTAAGCACCAGAATGAATTGCGTAGGGATGTTGTGGAATCTCCATCTGTGACGTTATTGATATAAATTGGGACCATATAGAACATGGGTGGCAACCAAGGTCCTGTAGTGGCACCAAATCTTAAGTAAAGGGGGTCATATAAGGTGTCTAAGACCAGGTTCTGGGTTGCTGGTTATGATTATGCTGTCTGTATGTCTGTGTATCATTTTGTAGTTGAAGTTATAAGTATTGGCTCTGTACTGTCTGTATTTTGTATTATGCTCTGCTTCTGGGAAATATCCCAGACAAGCTGGTGTTAGCCCTGCCTAGCTGGCTTGATGGCCCATTAAGGACCATCAGCTATACAATTGACCCATGGAGAGAAGGCAGACACGCCTTGTATCTCAGCAAAGTATGCAGGGACTGGCCCATGTGACTCCAGACTTCATTTTGCTGTAATTTTCCACAGTAAGGACAAAGAGGTTCTTACACCTGGAAGAGCCTATATAAGGCTGATGCCTCATCTCCATCTTGTCTTCAATCCTGCTTCTTACCTCTGGAGGGACTTTGCTACAAACTGAAGCTCTGAACAAAGGACTGATGATCCATCCCAGTGGGGGATGTTCCAGAGACTTGACTTGAACCTGCAGTTTATTCCATCACTGCTGCAAGCCTGAACCAAGAACTTTGCCATTACTGTATGTAACTGATTCCATGTAACCAATTCTAGCTCTCATCTCTACCTTTTTCCCTTTATGAATAAACCTTTAGATTTTAGATTCTAAAGGATTGGCAACAGCGTAATTTGTGGGTAAGATCTGATGTGTATATTGACCTGGGTCTGGGGCTTGATTCTTTGGGATCGAGAGAACCGTTTTCTTTTATTGGGGTGTTGTTTTTTATAACCATTCATCCCCAGGATGAGTGGGACTGGTGGTGATACTGGGAGACTTGAGTGTCTAAGGAAATTGCTTGGGTGACTTGTGGTTAGCCAGTGGGGTGAGACCAAAGTCCTTTTTGTCTGGCTGGTTTGGTTTGCCTTAGAGGTGGAAAAACCCCAGCCTAGGGCTGTGACTGCCCTGTTTGAGCAATTGGTCCTGAATTGGCACTCTCAGTTGGATCCTGCCAGAACTGCACCGTCACAAGGAGAGAGTCCCTATGAATGCAGCGAGTATGGGAAAACCTTCTCTTGGCACTCAGCCCACGTTAGCCATCAGAGAATCTGCAAGGGAGATCAACATTGTAAAAATCTCTAGGGCTATCAAGACTTTCTTTTCTTTAATACTTTTCCTGATTCCCACACAGTAACTTTTAAAGCTCTTTGAACTGTCTGCAGCACCGTTATCCCTCAGCTTGTCCAGATGAGAGGCCCATTTTTGCCTTTTGCAGTTCGCCCTCTTATGAGATGGACCTATTTGTCCTTTCTGTTGTCCCACAAGTAATTGGAGTGGCCCTTCCTATTAGGAACCAGGGAGCGTCACATTTATACCATTCCTCCTTTTGCAAAGTTATTGTTAGAGTCACCAATGATACAGATTGTATCCTTGCCAGTTGTTCTCACGTTGCTCTGGGTTGTGCTGAAGAGCAGATATATTGGGAATTTTTCAAATTATATGTAAATGAAGAGAAGCAAGGGCAGGAAAAAAATATAATTACAGCTTCTGTGACACTGGAAGGAGATGGAGTGACTCAGATTCCCTCCTTCCCCATCACTACAGAACTGTTACCTTTTACCTGAGCCATGCAGAGGTTATCTTCATTACGTTCTATCCATCCACTTCTCAAAGTGTCATGTGATGAAGCATTCTGCATTGTCTGTGCTTGGAGATGATGTTTTGACTTCTTTAATCCTATCTCAGAGTCGCTATGACTGGAGATGAAAGTGTCCAAAGTCCTGGGAGCGGAATTCAAATGGATCCCAAATACAGTGTTATTGGAGTTTAAATCCCAGGTTCCATCTATTGTAAAGCCACTTTTGGCAAGGTGGCTGTTTTTCCCTCATTATGGGAATGCTAGGATACTAAAAATGTTGTAAATAACATAACTATGTAGACAGGGGTGAGTGAAGCAGGTTTGAATGGATCAGAGGAGAATGTGATGGGAGAATCTCTTGTCCCGATTCTGAATAATCAGATGTAACCTGCTCTGGAATTTCACTTGACACTTTCTTTGTAATGTATTATCTCTATGTGATGTGGGTTTCTATCTTTCCTGAAGGCTATTTGGTCACCGAATTGGATATTAGTTCAGTTTGATAGGATGTAGCTCAGATGTATTGGAGAATTTAAGACAATGACCCTTAGCTGAAGTCCTCATTTATGATTTCAGCTTTGCTTTTTCCCCATCCCTCCATGATGACATAGAGAATGTTGAAGTGCAGTTCTATCAGCTGGAGAGAACTCTCTAATTTACTGGACAGGCTAACAGGGAAATAGCAGTGATTTAAAATCTCCACTCAGAAATGGTGAACA
The DNA here is from genome assembly GCF_020497125.1 of Mauremys mutica. Classification (NCBI taxonomy): domain Eukaryota; kingdom Metazoa; phylum Chordata; order Testudines; family Geoemydidae; genus Mauremys; species Mauremys mutica. The sequence continues at coordinate 386,006 of NW_025423297.1, forward strand.
ACAGCAGAACCCCAACTAACTGAAGGAAGTGCATATGATCACAGTGTATTTCAGTTGTTTAAGGCAATATTGTCTCCTTTGATCTGGGAAGAGAATTCCATGGTAAGTGATTTTGAACTAGGCAAAATGCCCATGTGTTTGGTTCCCAAAGCATTTGTAACTCAGGCCCTACAGAAGATCTCTCCTAGCTAATCCTATGGTATGGGAAATGCTGCCCTTCATGACACAGATGTTGAGGAAATAGAAGTGGAGTTTTTTGTCAAATTATCTTTTGTAGGAGCTAAAGATCTGTATAAAATGAAACCAGTGTTGAAAATGTTATATCTTCAGAAAAATAGCCATTTTTAATAGAATTTCCAGCTCTGGTAACTAACGAAGATTCTGCTCTAGGCCTGTATCCGGTCCCTTCTCTGGACCTGTGCCACCAAATTAAAGAAAAGCTGGGCATGTTTCAGGAAGCCATTCCTCATTAACACTGCTGAGATTTGAAGTGGTTTTGTAAAGGATTTTACTTCAGAGAAGTGTAAATTTACCCTATCCAAGACCAAGGATTTGGAAAGAGCTGAGGTTGAAAGAGTCCACACCCAGTTCTTGGTCTCCACCCCGGTAAAGGAAGTGATGGTGACCCAAGGAAAATTGATTGTGCAACTCCACTCCCTAGTTCAGTGTCACTGATTATACTTCCAAACGATTCCAGGGTTAGATTGAGAACAGTCATCGTTCACTGTTTGGATGCAAAGAGAGAGTGCTTCATAGGACAGTCCTTCCCTGTGGATCCCAAACTGGCTGCCTGATTGGGTTACAAGGACTTTCAGGCTGTAGAAATGATGGTAACCAAAGAGGCAACGAATTTGTCAGGCTCCAATTTCAGACTTCCGGATACATGCATGTTGAGCCTTGATTCTATGGTTTTGTGTCTGATGCTGTGGCTACACAATAAAGCTGATGTTGGCACAGCTGCACCAATGTAGCTGCACTGCTGTAGCACTGCTATTACAAACGCTCTAAGCCAATGGGAGAGATTTCTCCCATCGGACTTGATTAGTCAGCCCCCGCAAGCGGCGGTGGCTGTGTTGGCAGGAGAAGCTCTCCCGCTCATGTAGCGCTATCTACCCAAGGGGGTTAGGGCTGTGTAACTGGATTTTTCACAGCCCTAAGCAATATAGTTATCCCAATAAATGCCTTTAGTGTGGACCAGACCTTAGTTTTCTCTTGTGTTTTATGCATTTACATTACTTCTCTACCTCCTCCTACTTTGAAAGATTAAAAAGTGTGAAAAGAGAGGTATTTTTCTCCATGATGCAAACATTCCGACATAGAAGACCCCTTCTACGAACACATGTGGCAGAAGAACCAGAGATATATGAACTCACAGAAATGGTTGGGACCTATGTTGGGACAAACCACAATAAGAACCAGCGTTCAGTTGTTGGCAATGGGGATTAAAAGAAAACTAACATATGATAAGAATGTGTGATCTTTGAATATGTTGTTGTTACCAATTAAAATGAAATTATAGGTGAAGTTATTGGTTAAAGAGTAAGAGACTGTGAGATAATCTGAATTATTTTGGAAAACTGAAAGTTGTCTTGTTTTTGTGTTTTGTTCGTCGTACAGGCAATACAACAGGAAAAGGGAATGTCTGAATTGCCAAGGCAGGGAATGAACAAGCTACAGCAACATTAACATACAGCATCATTAACCACAAACACACTTTAATCATGCTCCAGCCATTGCTGTTTGGCCATGGCCACACGTACAGAGCTGCACAGCAGTGAGTGTGCTGGGGGAAGATAGTCTGAGCAAACAATTGGAAATGACCCTTCAGTGAGAACAGAACCAGAGTGGAGAAAGGCCCGTGTGTTAAGTGGTTGTGGCTGAGGACTTAGGGAGCTGGGTTGGAAAGCAATGGGCGTCTTTCTGTGGAGGTTTGATTTTTGCCAGCTAGACAAGGCTGGTGTGTGGTGTCTCCATGGCTGCACTTCCAGTGTCTGATCGCCCACAGTGCCCCAGGGAGCCAAGTCTAGACGTATTCAGAGGCTAAGGACAAATCAACATTTCAAACAGTGAGTCTATGCTGCTGCAGCTCAGTAATGGAGATGCTCTATGCCAGGGTTTCTCAAATGTCCTTTCACTGCAACACTCTTCTGCCAAAAAACTTACTATATGGCCCTGGAAAGAGGGACCAAGCCCCTCCACACCAGGCAGGGGCAGGGGGGAGCCAAAGCCTGAGCCCCGCCCCAGTGTGGGGAGGGCAAAACCAGAGCTTGAGGGATTCAGCCCTGGGTGGTGGGGCTCAGACTTTTGGTTTCAGCCCCAGGCCCCAACAAGTCTAATGCCAGCCCTGGTGACCCCATTAAAACAGGGTCATGACCCACTTTGGGGTCCTGACTCACAGTTTGAGAACCACTGCTCTATGCTGATGGGAGAGTGTTTCCTCTGGGTGTAGTTAGTCTACTTCCCCAGGAGGTGGCAGCTATGTCAGTGGGAGAAGCTATATCGGTGGGTGTGCAAGCTGTGGTGTTTACCACATTTAAGAAGTTTAATCAAACCCCATTTTTAAAACCACCTGTGATCTGGGAATGGCAAAGGAGTTCGATGAAGCAGGGTTTGCCCTTCAAAGTCCTGGAGATCACAATTCCCTGCTCCTGTTGTCATGGGGATAGAGCTCAGTGCTAGAATATTCGACTACCGATCAACTGGTCTTTGGTTCAAACCCAAGTGCCCTCTTATAACCTTCTTTCTTTTTTTAAAAAAGAAGGAAAACATTTTTATTTCCATTCTCCGTTATGTTCAGGCACTCCGCTATACAGGGGTGCTTGATATGAATGTAAACTCTCAACATTTCGCTGTCCAAATGCATAAAAACCTAGCAAAGCTGTCCATCAGCTGAAATCAGTTCCAATCCTCTAAGTGTCTAGTTTATGTTTTCATCAATTAAACAAAGGTATCATATGAATGTACATTTGCAGATCCCTCTCTCCAGAGCTATGCTGTGCAGAAGAACAAGAACCACATCCAGCTGCAGTTCAGGAGTCTGATGAGCAAAGGCAACTTGGTGCAGGCTAAAGTCACCAGCACTTTGTCTCCTTCACATTCAACCAGCAGCTGGGCCCCCAGGACAAGGCATGAGAAGAAGACAGTGGCTGTGAGCAGGAAAATAGCCACCAAGAAGCTGGCTAAAGCTGTCAAGATTCCCAGGAAGGTCACCATGCCCATGTCTGAATGTGGTTTGTGGAGATTAATGGAAGGAGGAGGCTCACGTCACAGCCCTAGGGGGGCTCATGTCAGGGCCCTAGTGGGGCTCTGGGTGATCGCTACTTCCCACCACCCAACACAGATGTAAAGAGGTTGAGTAGTGTCTGCAAAAGAGAAACTAAACAGCTAATTATTCCTCCAGAAAGGTTTTTAATGACTTATGACTATAAAGGCAACACAGAGAGAATGAGAAAAACAGAATTAAAGACCAGCACTGAGTGAGGCTAATACAAATGGCAAGTTATACTGGAGACAAGCTCAAGTCCAAGTAATATGCATTAACTCCCTGTTCCTATAAGTGCACATATAAAAGGTAAAATATATTGAAAATAGTCACAAGCACGTGCAACACTACTATTACTGATTGCCCAGGAGCTTTACCACCCCCCACAAATACAATTCTCTATGTAATACTAATACATTGATTACTAACCTTAACCTACCTATCACCTTATATAACAACTTATCAACTTTTATTTACTTTTATCATAAACTTGATGGTAACTTGTACTGAAGACAGGCACAGCGACTTGTAAAGCTATTATGGTTTATAAACTACTAGCTTCACCAGTGAATGACATAAATCCACATCATGTAGAGGTCAAGCATAGGAGTTTATTACACACAGCGCTGGCGGTGTGTCACCTTGCTTATTACGCTCAGAGCCACTGTCAATCAATTGATTACAATAGAATATGGAGGTTTTCCATGGGCGGGAGAAAGTGACGGGGTAGGCAGTGCCACACCCCGGGACAGGTTTTGCAGCAAGACAAGATAAGCACATTAGCCAGTGGTTAACAGGTTACATAATGTCTCCACCCATGGTCTCAAGTTAGCAAGTTAACATTTAATTAATACTTTGATAAAATATTATTAGTATAAAATATATATGTTGAATTCTGATTTGGGGTCCACAGGAATGGAGCAACTCCTTTGATTGTCCAACAGGTACATTCCTAGGGGATAAAGCAAAAAAACAGTGAAAGTATATGGCAATAAAGATTGTTTTCTGTGTCTAAAGGCAGGCATTGGTCCCTTGGAAGGAAGGTGGAAGGATGCCGTATCTAATATCGACGTGCCAACTTCTCATAAACTCAAGGTTGAATCTGTGGGAAGAACGTTCCCTACAGAAAAGACTGACACAGTAGGAACAGGGATTCTTTGTTCAATCTGCAACTCTGAATAAGACACAATTATTTAGTTCTTAGCTCCAACACCTGGCAATTTGCTGACCAGGACTATCTTAGCAAGCAAGGCTTTCTGTTTACCCCAGCTTTCTCTTAGCTGATCACGATTTGCTCAGACTCTGGTCCCTTGACCATACTCTGGACTTCGGGTCTGGAAAAGAGCTGGCACAATCCATACACCAGGTTGTTATATAAAATGCACATGGATTTGAACCCTTCACATCCAGTAATGGAAAAGTTCTTGGTTCAGGCTTGTAGCAGTGATGGACGAAACTCCAGGTTCAAATCAAGTCTCTGGAGTCCATCCATAGCTGGGATGGGTCGTTGAGTCCTTTGTACAGAGCTTCAGTTTGTAGCAAAGTATCTCCAGGGGTATGAAGCAGGATTGAAGACAAAATGGAGATGAGGCATCAGGCTTTTATAGTCTCTTGCCATGTGGTCTTTGCTTTGTTTGTCCCAAGGACACTCTATCCAGCACGTGGCATAGAAAAACCTGAGTTCCGTCCATAGGCAGGTCCCTGCATACCTTGCTGAGTCACAAGGCGTATCTGCCTTCTCTCAATGGGTCGATTGTATAGCTGATGGTCCTTAATGGGCCATCAAGCAGGCTAGGCAGAACTGACACCAACTTGTCTGGCTGGGATGTTCCCCTGAAGCAGAGCACAAGTTTGAAATACGGAAAGCATAGAGCCAATATTCATAACGTCAACTACAAAAATGATACACTTGTAGAGATAGCATCATTATAATCAGCCTATCAGAACCTCTCCATACACCCCTTACATGACAACCTTTCTACAATATTGGCTGCAAATATACAACAGTGGTTGCAATGGTGATCTATGCAGTTACAGATTATGTCAATAACATCACAGGAGGTGACACAGCATCTGTGAGACTGATATTGGAATACTGCCTCCAGTTTTGATGTCCTCATTTGAAAAAGATGTTGTGAAATTGGAGCTGTGGCAGCAAAGAGCCACCAAATGTTCTGAGGGCTGGAGAAAAATGCCTTCTAGTGAGCTATTGAAAGAGTTCAACCTGTTTAGCTTATCAAAAGAAGATTGAAAAGTGACTTCATTGAAGTGTTGAAAGGCCTTAATGGAGAGAAAAGATTGGGAATTAAAGGGCTCTTTAATCGAGCAGAGAAAGGCATAACAAGACCCAATGGCTGAAAGGTGAAAAGAGACAAATTCATATTATAGCTAAGGCACAAAAATTCAACAGCGAGGATGATTCACCACAGGAACAAGCTACCAAGGAAAGTAGTGGATTCTCCATCTCCTGAAGTCATTTAATGAAGACTAGATGCCTTTCTGGTATGTGTTTGCCCCAAAAATAGCTCTTGTGTCATACAGGAGGCCTGTGATATGCAGGGGGTCAGATTAGATGCTCTAATGGTCTCCTCTGGCCATAAAGTTGACTAATTTCTGAAAAACTGAATGTAGCATTGGGAGCAGCGTCTGATGTTTTCCTGTCTAGCCGGCTTGCTGCCTAGAACGAACGCTCCTTGAGTGGGGTGATCCACAGGGAGTAGCTCAAACCTCCAAAGTGCCTGGGCAGGGACAGGGCATTAGCACAGCAAGGGAGGGGTGTGGCAATGACATCACAAAGGCCTTTTGCAGGACCTCAGACTATTGGTCAAAGGTGGTGGGGAGGTGGTGACCTCACAGAGAGATGCTGACATCAGCCAGGCAGGACAGGGGCGAGGGGCCAGGGAAACCTCAGAGACCCCTGTGGCTTTGCTTCAGCACGTCTCCTTCTCCAGGTCTCTCTTTGAGGACTGAGAGAGTATTCGGGTTCATGGATGTGAGCGCCAGGAGGAATCTCTTTCGAGTTTTTTCCTTCCCTTTTAGTGATTTTACTAGAAAACAGCCATCTCTGTTTAGAAGGTAAGAGCCTCCTTGAGGTTTGAAACCTGTTCAGTCTGATGCATCCGGTGACAGTTGAATTCTAGGCATGGAAAACATGAGCTTAAGGAGGCAGAATTTTATTCCGCACCTGGGATTTTGTTCCATAGAATCACTGGGGACATTAGGGTTTGTCCTTTTTGTTTCATATTTTCCTCCATCCATCCCTCCCTCCTTTCTCTTTGTCTCTTGCTTCTTTTGTCCTTTCATCTGTTCCCCTCCCAACACCAGGAGGGGTGTGTGTGTGTGTGTGTGTTGCGGGAGAGTGCTCGGCAGTTCCCACTGTGGGAGGTCCACCCAAAAATGTGGGGCTGAAATAGTGCTCGGGCAGTGATCCCCACCAGTGACCTGGGCCATCCTTTGGGCTGTCTCTGGTGAGAATCCTCAGCCTCCCATCCTCAGTCTCTACCCTGATTGGCTGAGCAGGGGGTTATTGACAGGGAGGAGACTCAGGTCCTTGTTGTTCTCTTTGAAGACCAAGGAAATAAGTCATAACCAGTCATATGTTTGACAAATTTTGCTGCTTCGCTGCATTAATGGTCTCTGAGCAGTTCATGATTCTCTCTAACTTTGCAGTTCTCCTAAAATACTTGCTGAATAATTACTGTGCAGTGTTGTTGGTCTGGAGCTCATTTGAGAACATTTTATTCAAGTCATTCAGTGTCTGAAATTCAAAATCCGATGGTTACTTTCAAAATCAGGGCTCTTGGGTCCTATTCCCAACTCTGCCACTGGCTGGCTGTGTGACCTAAGACAAGCCAATTCTCCTTTCTCAGGCTGAGCTTCTCCCTCTTTCAAGTAGGGATAATAATGATCCACTCCTACCTACCTCACGATGGGTGGAGGATGGGGATCCACTGGAGAGTGTCACTAGGAGTAGAGCATAATATTAGGTGTCCTATCATGTTTACTCTGATCAGATTATGACATAATAGAATAGCTGAAATAGTCTATTTTATTTGTATTTTTTTATTTTGAAATTGTTAAGAGCAGCAACGACTTAGCTCAGACTGAAGCATCTTATCTAATGTTTGTGATCTAAGTGTCTCCTCTTTGTGTGTGACGAGACAATTTAAAACTCTAACTAACAGGAGATGCTTTTGTTTTGCAACAAAATATTTTTGCAAAGAACTTTCATCCCACTTGTTTTGATTTCGAGAAACAAACTGGTTTAGTCTGAAGGGGATTTTCTGACAGTAATGGTTTCAATGAAATTTCCCCACCATCTCGATTCCTGGGCTCTATCCCTGCCTCTGGTTGGGTGGGTTGCTGTTGGTTAGAACAGGAGTCAGGACTGGTGGCTTCTCTTTCTGGCTCTGCCACCGCCTTGCTGTGTAGGCCCTTGGGTAGGTCACTTCTCTTCTCTGGACCTCAGGCTCCTCCCCATCTGTCCAATGGGAACAGGGACAATTCTCGAACTCTGGGCAGTCATGAGCCTGAGTGAGATAAGGGGTGTTAAAGGCCTCTGTGAAGGAGAAAGGGGAGTTTCACGGTGTTTAGCACCAAGGAATTCTAAAGTTTGCTCAGATGTCTAGTCTGTGGAAACAAGAAATGGTCGGGGCCAAACTTTTTAACCACTGACTTTTTTAAAGCCCATTTAGGGATGTGAGTCCCTGTCTCTTAGGTACCTGGGGTTCTTTGCCAGCAGGAGAGAATAGGTTCCTGCCTCCATTACTGTGGCCTTAACAAACCAGGTGTTGTACCCCAGTTCTCATCTGAGATCCCTGAAAAAGTACATCTTCCCATCCATGAACAGCACAGGACCTATCTTTAAAAGGGGAACAAAGAGACGCCTGGGCCTTACAGACTAGCTAGCCTCACTTCCACAGCTGGAGAGATACTGGAATAGATTCTCAGGCTGTGGCTACACTTGCACTTCAAAGCGCTGCCGCGGCAGCGCTTTGAAGCGCTAAGTGTAGTCAATGCGCCAGCGCCAGCGCCAGTGTAGTCAATGCGCCAGCGCCAGCGCCAGTGTAGTCAATGCGCTAAGTGTAGTCAATGCGCCAGCGCCAGCGCTGTCCGTACCCCACCTCCTTGTGGGGAATAACGGACAGCGCTGGGAGCCGCGTTTCCAGCGCTGGGGCTTTGATCACACTGGCGCTTTGCAGCGCCGCAATTTGCAGCGCTGGAGAGGGTGTTTTTTCACACCCTGCTCCAGCGCTGCAAATTTGTAAGTGTAGCCAAGCCCTCTAACACTCAGTTTGTCAGCAGCACCTACAGGACACTTTGGTTCTTAGGACAAGTGAGCATGGATTTGTCAAGAACAAATCATTCCAATCCAATCCTCTTTCCTTCTTCGGCAGGGTTCCGGGCCTAGTGGAAGTGGGTGAACAGTAGATGGGATCTATCTCAGTGTTACTAAGGCTTTTGACACAGTCCCATAGGACATTCTCGCAAGCAAAGGAGGGAAATGCGGTCTAGACGCAATCAGTGTCATGTGGGTGCAGAGCTGGTTGAAAGCCCAGACTCCAAGAGCCCTTCTCCATTTCTGGCTGTCCAACGGAGAGGGTGAACCTAGTGGGTCCGGCAGGGATCAGTCCGGGGTCCGGTACTACACAATATTTTCATTACTGATTTGGGAAATGGAGTGGAGAGCATGCTTCTAAAATTTGCAAATGACACCAACCACTTTGGAGCACACGATCAGAATTGAAAACACCCTTAACAAATTGCAGAATTGGTCTTCTTGAGCCAAACTCCATGGCTGGGCCCCTCTCTCTAGACTGGGCTGAAGTGAAACCCCAGAGCCAAACCCTCCTCCTCCTGGGCAGTGCGCTCTGTGGAAGCCAGTAAATAATTAACCAGGTTTTGAAGAAATCTTAATGATCTTGAGTTAGGCTAACTGTGACCCTGGTGACGTGAGGAAGCAAGATAATGTAGGACAGAGTGAATTGTGTGAAAGTTATTACGACCTTGCAATATGCAGTCTTGCAGTCTAGTTTTTCTAGTGAGATAGCAGAAAAGCTTATGTATAAACAAAATGTATTTGTTGCTTTTTAGTGTCTCCATGATTGCTAGAAATTGTCTGTAAAAAAGGTATAAAGGCTTGATGTAATTGTTTACCAGTTGAGAGACCTGTCCAGGACCCTGTGTCCTATGGCACTCTCTCCCTCCATGGTAATTACTGGAGAAATAATAAAGTATTTAATTTTGCTGCACCCAAACAAAAAGCGAGAACTAAGTTTTTCTTCGACAGCTCTGACCTTGAATGGTCAGATGCTGCTTAGCGCTGTCAGAGCAGCTTTGGCTGGGGGATTCTCCCAGCACTTTCCACTAGCGGGAAAGTATTAAATCCCCAGCAATGGAACTCAGGAGTCCTGACTCCCCATCCCCTGGCCTGGTCACTCCAGCGCAGCACACTCCCTCTCAAAGGCAGGGGGAGCCGTGAGGGCTGCTTGTAATTGCCAGCTGTGGGAGGGAGTGTGCAGCAGTGGTTAGCGAAGGGGCCTGGAGAGAAGGACTGCTGGGTCCCATCCATCCTTCTGACACTTGGTGTGACCCTGAGCCAGTCGCTTCCCCTCCCCAGGCATGTTTCTCATCAGTGGGGTTGGGGTCGCAGTCCCGACAGCCCAGGGGGGTTGGGAGGCTCCAGGAAGGTGTGTAAAGTGCTGGGATTTCAGGATCCTGGAGGCGCTGTCACCCCCGCACTAGGGTGATGTTCCGCACCCTTTGCTGCTGGTCAAGTGTCTCCTTTCCCTGGCAATGAGACAGACTCTTGTTCTCCCAGCCAGCCAATTGCCCAGTGTCATCACCCTGCCTGCTGGCTGGGCAAGGTAACTCCTCAGGTTACCACCCCTGTCTCCAGCCTGCCTTGGGCTTGGAGAGTGAGGAGAAGGGTGAGGGATGACACTGAACATCCTCCATCCATCGCTCCATCACCAGAGCAAGTGAGTGGCATTAGGGTTCCTCGGTGGCGTCCCCTGTCTGTCTGGGGGGAGGCAGAAAGAGGGGGAGAGAATCTCTCCCAAAGGAGATTGGATTTGCAAACAGCCCCCAGGAGCCCCTCACTCTCAGACTGGGGAGGGGCTTCTCCAGAGCCGTCTCCAGTGTGTTTGGCAAGGTCCCAGCAATGGGGCTCCCAGCCCTTCCCTTGTGGGAGACTGTTCCCCAGGCTGAGAGTCTCTGAGCTGGGCCAGACCCGGGGAGCTGCTGAGCATGGAAATCAGTGGGAAACGAGGGGGCCCTGGCCTTGCTATGCCGAGGGACTTTGACGTGGGGAATGGTTTCCCAGGAGACGTCCGGACTCCTGGGTTCTGTTCCTTCTCTAGTCTGGGCGGGAGGTTGGGGGGGAGGTGTGAGTGTGTCCTTGGCTGGCAGGAGGGAGCTGCTTGTCCAAAGTGACCAATGGTCTTTGTGACTGACCCCAGTGCTCGAAAAGGACGAGACTCCCCGGTTCTTGCAGCCCCAGGGATGAGGAGGGGGAACGTTGAGAGGGAGCAGATCATGCAATGAACTCCTGCCAGTGTGTGTAGCCTGCACTCCCTGCACCCCTGTGGGGGGAGGAGGAGCTGCTCTGGCTGGGGCAGGGATGGGGAGGGACCAAACAGGCTGGTTAGTGAGAGGCTGCCTTGACCCCGGACTCACGCCTGCTCCCCGTTCGGTTCCAGGATGGCCGGGCTCCTGAGGATGTTCAGGAAGAAGGCTCTGAAGGTGGCCCCAGAGCCTGAGGGGAGCAGCTGCCATCTTCCCCAGGAGCGGAGCGGCCCCTCCGTCCCCACTGGCGGGGAAGGAGCTCCCGGCCGGGCCAGGAGGTGGAAGTGCCCAGCCTTCTGGAAGAGGAAACCTGCTCCTGGCGCAGGCGCCGAGGTGGGAGAGGCACCGGCCAGGCCAAAATGGAGCTGGGCCGGGATGCGGCTGGGCAGGCAGGACCCAGCCCAGGAGCAGAACCGGGCAGGGTGGCTCCGGGGCTTGTTGTGTGGGCAGCAGCGGCCCCAGGAACCCAGCCCTGATTTCCAGCAGGAGGCATCGCCCTGCCCGGTCAGTGGGGACCTTCCAGCCTTCCCAGGGCAGGAGGTGGAGGATCCTCTCCCAGCCCCAGCAGCTCGGCCCGTTCCCCATGGGACAGCAGCAGCACCTGGGACTCAGACAGCAGTGAGGCCGACGGACGCTTCTGCTTTGTTCCAGGTGAGGAGCCAGGCTGGGCTCAGGGAGGGGTGAGCAGGGGGCTGTGAACACCCCAGGCCCAGGCCCTTGAGCAGTGCTATGGGGGCAGGTCCCCAGCTCAGGGGTCTGGCCTGAGCCACTGAACCCCACTGACACTAGATGCTGCCACTTTAATCCTTGGTGCTCCATTGGGCGGGGAGTGGGAGGCACCTCCCAGGGAGTCCAGGACAGTGATGGGGGGTCTCTTTGCTATGGACTCCTGGAGGAGTTGGGGGCTGACGACACTGAGGCTACTTGGAATCAAATACATTTGAGATACAAGTACAGAGCCCATATTCATAACTTCAAATACAGAAATGGTGCCCACATCCAGCCAGCGCCATTATCACCTGCCAATCATAACCTTGTCCTAGACACCTCACACGCCAACCTTTGCACAGTATTTGCTGCACATAGATAACAGTGGTGGCAACAATGATCTCTACGGTCCCAGTTCATATTCATAACGTCACAGCAGGCTACAGAGAAGTGGGAGGGAGGCGTCTTCCAGCCGGCGTGTCTCGTCCGTTTCTCCCTTGCCGCTTGGGCCAAGGTGGGAAGGGAGCGAAACGTGCCCGGCTGAAGGTTTTGCGCTCGGCCTTGAGGATTAAGCCCGACCCCCCGGCATGGCTAGGTCGGGGTTGTCCTGGGCTCTGTGGGGGGAGGGCTCGGCTGGGAGAAGGGGCAGACGAGGGGATTTTGTCTCTGATAGATAAGGGCTTTGTCAGCAGGAAGCTGTAGGTCACATGCTGGGGGTGACAGTGGGGTTTGATCTGGGGGTAGCAGCAGCAGGGGAGCAACGTGTGTGTGTTTGGGGGGGGGTTTCACTTGGTAAAAATGAACCTGCCAAGCCGCTCCCTCTGCTGGAGCAAAAGCCTCTCATTTATCTCCTCAACTCCCCTCCATGAAAATCTCCACCCCTCCCCTGGTGCTGTGAGACCCCCTCACTCCCATGGAGATTTATAATTGTTCTAACTCTTCCCTGGCCTTGTCCAAATAGTTTTTCCAGAAAAATGATCAAGGACATTTCAAATGAGAAAAACAAACAAACCAGAGAAACCCCCACCACACCCAGTTTGGGTCTGAATTTTTCTACTGAAATTTGGAGACAATAAATCTCATCCCTCTGTTGGCCAGAAACCAAAGCTAGACCTCCCCCGCTGTAGCTGTGACTTCTGCCACCGAACTACCAATGCGCTGACTCCTCTTGTGAGACATTTCTCTGCACAATACTGCTGCTCGTCCAGTTACTGACTCCAGGAAACATTTTCCTTAGCCTGGCTCCGTGTGTCACTGGTTTCTCTAGCAAAGGCCAGTCCCTGGCCCTGTGGCCCAGACATCCTCATTCATATCAAGCTTCCAGTTGAGAATCATTTCCCCGTTCCTGCTCTGTGGGAGGGGAGACTTTTAAACGCGCTCTCTGTGCGACTGCACATGGCTAAGCAAAGAGAACAAACCCCCAAGCCCCCCTGTGCTTCGGGAGCCAGGTTTGCGGTGGGAATTCTGTGGTTCAGAAAACTTCACGCCTGGACATTGTGATTCTTTACCAGTTTCTCTGGCATTGGGGCAATTTTGTACTCACAGCTGTGATGGCCGAGTGGCTAAGGTGTTGGAGTTGAAATCCAATAGGGTTCCCCTGCACAGGTTTGAATCCTGCTCACAGCGAGGCCTGTGTTTTAGCCAGTCTCTCACCCGGGCAATACCTCTGTACAACCCCCTGAGACACTCTCAATTCTCTCCCCACCCCAAGTAAATCCTGTTCTGCTCCTTTCATAGAGATCCCTGGGACACCCCCTCACATTGTGTCCCTGAGGGGTCAGGCAAACTCTCAGCACCTGAAGCCTCTGCCACTCACCTAGTGCCCCATAGATCAGCCATAGCCCTGGTTCTGCTCCTCTCTCTAGAGTGTGAAAGGAGCCGAGTCAGAGACTCCATGGGAGCTACGGGGCTGCAGAACCAACAGAGGAAAAAATAGGTGCTCAGCACCCACTGGCAGCCAGCTCCCTCCCCCCCCACTACAGGCCTTGCTGACAAGCTCCTCCTCTTCCCCTTCAGTGACTTCCACCTGCCAGTGATCAGCTGTTCAGTGGGATGCAGGAGGCGCTGGGCAGGGAGCAGGGCCGGCTCCAGACCCCAGGGCGCCAAGCGCTCGCTTGGGGTGGCATTTTGCCGGGAGGGCGGCAGGCGGCTCCGGTGGACCTTCCGCAGTCATGCCTGCGGGAGGTCCACCGGAGCTGTGGGACCGGCGACTGGCAGCGCGCCCCCTGCGGTGTGCCGCTCTGCTTGGGGCGGCCAAATTCCTAGAGCCGCCCCTGGTGGGGGAGGGGGAGGAGCAGGGACAAAAAGAGGTGGGAGAAGGAGAGGAATGGGGCAGGAAGGTGCAAGCTGGGAAGAGATGGGACAGGGGTGAGGGCTTGGGGGAAGGGGGGGAGTGGGGGCAGGGCCTGGGGAGGAAAGGGGGGATTTGTCCCGGACCCCAGACCCCTCTAGGGCCAGCCCTGAAGGGAAGCACCGACTATCACAGTGACAATACAACTGACCAGCGTTGTGGGGGAGGCTGAGGGAGATCCGCAGTCACCAGGTCTCTTCTCTCCCCCACGGTGAGCCAGACACTGCTCTCTCCTGGCTCTCACTCTAGCAGCTGGACGCCAAGGAGCCATTTCCCCACAGGAAGTGCATCAAGTGCTGCTGCCTCCCGAAATGACGCCCAGTGGGGGAAGCCAGGACAACAGGGTGGGGCGGCAAGTGGTGGCCAGACTCTCACTGCAAGGGTCTAGTCTTGCTCAGGGTCCAGCTCAACTTCCTCCCCGCGCCACTGGCCCCCAGTCCCCTTCCACCACCAGGTCAATCCGGGAACTCAGGCAGGAACGGGGCGAGGCAGCAAGTCAAGCTGAGCAAGGCAGGCAGCCTTGTCTTCATGGGCCGCTCACAATGATGTCCTTTTTGTGTGCAACTGCTGCAAAAACATCCCAGGCAGAGGAGCAACAGGCCAAAATACTACAATGCTGCTGCCAAAGTAGCTCAGTTGGGTGAGCGTTAAACTGAAGATCTAAAGGTCCCTGGTTCAATCCCAGGCTTTGGCAGGCCCTTTTATCCCTCTTTGTACAGGGGTGGCTTATTTTCTGGGAGCACAGCTGTGCCTGCACCCAAGGTGAGTCCCTGAGCTTGGGCTCTGCAATAGGAAAAAAAAAACTGTGGGCTTCTGCCCCTAGTTGGCTGGCCTGACCCTTAACAATGAAGGATGGGAGCTGTCTCTCCTATGTGAGTTATTGGTGGACCCAATGTGGCAGGAACAGAGTGAGGCAGGGTGGCCTCAGGAATGGTGCCAGATAGGGGTGCTGGGCAGTGACAGGCAGGAATAGGGGATGAAAACTCCTCTGTGCAGCTGAGTGAGGGCAGTGCCCTGGAAGGGGCATCTGTGAAAATGGGAAGGTGGCAGGGATTTGGGGGCCCAGGAGGAGATGCTAGGTGTTCATTGCCTTGGAGCAGCTGGACTTGGACATGGTGGGTGTTGAGGAAATGCACATTAACAACTCTAGGGTAGCTTGATGGGCAGAGGGTGATTGGTGGAAGGGCCCATCTCTCTGGTCCTCCAGGCCAGTGAAGAATGATGGGGTTGGAGTCTTGCTCTTCACATTCATGGTGCGAGTACAGAAGGGGCTGGAGCTCTGACCAGGGAGAGCATTACTGGTGGGCTTTGTGCTCCATGGCACTGGTTACGGCTATATTATTGTGTATGGTCCCCAGTTAAGGTGTAAAAGGAAAGTTCTACGAAGGAACTGGCTCCCTTCCTCTGGACCGCACTGTTTTTGGTGTCGGGGGGGATTTCAATTGGTGCAGCCGGCCTGAGGACTGCTGGTCCTGTTTTCCTGACTGTCAGAGGAAACTCTTTTATGGTGAGCACTACCTGGTGCAGGTCTGTAGCAAGGTTGGCTTAGAGGACGTGTTTCTCCACAGTGGAACCAGTGGAGGGCAGGCGGTAGCCTCCTATTCCTCTGATCTGAGCTCACACCAGCCGCAGAGGGGATACACCTTTCTGCGGGGACAGGCCAGGAGTCGCATTGACCGGATTTCCGTGAAGGAGAGCACGTCGACAGCCCAGTGCAGGGTGGTGCCAAAGGACTGTTCGGATCACACAGCTCTCACCGTGTGCTCAATGTGGGCAATTTCCTGACCTATGGCAGAGGATATTGGAAGCTGAACATCCAGAGCTTGCAAGATAAAGGGGCAGGACAGCGAGGCCTGGCGGTGTTGGCAGAACGGGACAGCATCAGAGGGTTCAATGGCAACCAAGGGGATTGGTGGGAGTCAGTCAGGGAGGAGTTGGTGGCTTTGTTCCGGCAGTCGGGCAAACACCACAACATTAAAGAAACCAGTGGTTCCAAGTCCTGCAGCATTGCCTGTGGGATTTCCACAAGACCATCCAGGCAGGGGAGCCAGTCATGCTAGTCTGTGGGTGGCCTTCAGTGGGTGTCTTTAATGTTGTGGTGTTACCCTGGCCACCAGAACAAAGCCACCAACTCCTCCCACACCGACTCCCACCAATCCCCCTGGTTGCCATAGAACCCTCTGATGCTTTCCTGTTCTGCCAACACCGCCAGGCCTCGCCCCCCTGCCCCATTTATCTTGCAAGCTCTGGCTGTTCAGCTTCAATATCCTCTGCCCTGGGTCAGGGACAGGGGCGGCTCCAGGCACCAGCGCAGCAAGCTGCAGAGGGCGGCCTGCCGATCGCTGTGAGGGTGGCAGTCAGGCTGCCTGCAGGAGGTCCCCTGGTAATGCGGATTAGGTGGCATGCCTGTGGGAGCTCCGACAGTCCTGTGGCTTCAGCGGCAATTCGGTGGTGGTTACGCCGAAGGCACAGGATCGGCAGACCTCCCGCAGGCATGCTGCCGAATCCGCGTTACCAGAGGACCTCCGGCAGGTGTTGGGATAGATCTGTATAACATTATATACTAATGTTGGATGTGTAGAAAGTGTGACTAGAAAGGAGCAGTGTGACGGTGCTGCCTGTGGGAGCCAGCTGAGGTCACTCAATCAGGGTGAACTTCAAACAAAACGGGGCA
This sequence comes from Mauremys mutica, assembly GCF_020497125.1. NCBI lineage: Eukaryota > Metazoa > Chordata > Testudines > Geoemydidae > Mauremys > Mauremys mutica. The sequence goes on from NW_025423297.1 coordinate 402,566, forward strand.
GACACACCCCAAACGCTGGTGGTTATTCTAAAACTTAGATTTACCAACCAGCACAAAACAGCTTCTGTAGCACCTCACTGGTTACTCAGAAGTCCAAACCACGCAGTTTCCTTAAAGTGCCCAGCCTCAGGCCTCTGTCCAGACACACATGTCAGATATGATGAAGATTCCTGAAAATCTGATCTCATTATATAAAAGAAAAGGTTCTTCCAATCCCAAAGGATCAGCCACACACCCAGGTTCAATTATAACTTAGATCTTACCCAAAATACACGCTACAGCCAATTCTTAGTAACTAAGCTAAAATTTATTAAAAAAGAAAAGAGAGAGCGAGAGTGTTGGTTAAAAGATCAATATACAGACAGACTTGAATTCAATTCTTGAGGTTCAGATGCATAGCAGAGATGAGCTTGTAGTTGCCAAAAGTCCTTTTAGAAATAGTCCAGAGGTGATAGTCCAATGTCCATATTCAGGGTGACTCCAGTCAGTGACTCAGGATCTCAATCCTTATGGCTTAAGGTTTCCCCCTCTTAAATCCCAAAGCAGATCTGAGATGAAGCAGGATCATGTCCCAGGTTCTTATATATTTCCAGCAGCCTTTCAGCCTGAGAAAACAATAGGCTTAACTCCTTCTCCCAAACATACTGGCAAATAGCACAGGGTAATTTACCCATTAAACAGTTCAGATCCAGGTTAGCACAACCTTCAAAGAGACACAGAGACAATAATACTATTTCACTCAAGTATGATCATAAATATTAATATTCCTTTTTGGATCTTTGAATTAAAACTACAGCAATAGACAAGACTTGTTTGCTGACATCACAAGCCCTGAGCAAACATCTCCCCTTCTACCTCTAATAATGCAGACTTGCATTTCAAAGCTCTATTCATTTACAGATCTTCCTAACCAGTCCTTAAGGTTCACCCATGGGTCAGGTCAGTGGGTGAGGTGAGTTAATTAACTCTTTCTGGCCCTGTCACCTTTCAATGAAATATTATATTATACTCATAACGTCACAGGAGGTCAGGAATAGGATAGCAGGGGCTGCGGGTCGGGAGTGAGGGGCACCAGCAGAGCTGTGAGTCTGGAGGTCAGGACTGGGATGGCAGGGGCTGGGGGTCGGGAGTGAGGGGCACCATCAGAGCTGGAGGGAGCGCAGGGGGCTGCGGGTCGGGAGTGAGGGGCACCGTCAGAGCTGGAGGGAGCGCAGGGGGCTGCGGGTTGGGATTGAGGGGCACCAGCAGAACTGTGAGTCTGGAGGTCAGGACTGGGATAGCAGGGGCTGCAGGTCAGGAGTGAGGGGCACCAGCAGAGCTGTGAGTCTGGAGGTCAGGACTGGAATGGCAGGGGCTGCGGGTCGGGAGTGAGGGGCACCGTCAGAGCTGGAGGGAGCGCACCAACACCTTCAGCTGGCACCTTTGCAGGGGAGGGCCCAGGCCATCTGTTGCCTGGAGACAGGGCGTTGGCCATTCTCTGTGCAGACGGCATCACACTGTCCCTCTCGGGCTCTACAACAATCACACCCCCTTATCCCACCATCTAGAGCCTTGAGAAATGCATTGGGGAAACTGAGGCATACAGACAGTATTCAGAGAAAACATTAAGCACATTCCCAGTTTGTAACACCTGCATACGACCGGTTACATACTTTGAAGGGTGTAAAATAATCAAATATTGTGCTAAATACAATGATACTCCAAACTGACCACCAAATTTAAGTTGCACATTTTTCCCCTCAGGTGAGGGTTCTGGGGTGGGGCTGGGGAGGAGGGGTTCACAGTGCAGGAGCGTGCTCGGTGTTGGGGGTGCAGGCTTTGGGGTGGGGCAGGGCTGAGGATGAGGAACTTGGGGTGCAGACAGGCTGCCCCAGGGCTAGGGCCAGAGAGGACTCCCCATCACCACCACTGGCAGCAGCAAGCTCCAGGGGAGGGACCCCTCCTCTCCCCCTCAGCCCCCCACAGCACACTCACTCTGCACCACAGTCACTGCACATGCTCCTAGGGCCCCTCTCAGGTCCAGAAAGCTCACTCCCCTCCCCTATGATGAGTACGGGGGGGGGGTTGCCATCACAGGTGGCCTTCCGTGTTGCTGCCCCTCACCATAACTTCACTGTGGATGGGTGATGGGGCTGCCCCTTGCCCAGCATGGGGCAGAAGTGGGGTAGGCAGAGTGGTGGCTATGGCGGGGGGGGGAGCAGGGTGTCATAAAATTCACCCAAGCCCCAGCTGCTCAGGTCTAGGAAGCCTCCATCTCCCATCCCTCCTGTGGCGGGTGGGTTGGTGGGTGCTGGGGGAGGGGGCATTGCCTTCACATGTGGCTTCCTGCCTCCCCTGTGCAGCCTGCTGTGCCTCACTGGGGGTAGGGGATGAGGCTTTCCCGTCCCCAGCGTGGGGCAGGAGTGGGGGGGCTGCAGGGTGGTGGCTGGGGGGGGAACAGGGAGGGCAAGTTGGCACAAAATACACCCAAGCCCCAGCTGCTCAGGTAGGCCTATGAACCCCCTCCCCCATCTTCCCTGGTGGTGGGAGGGGCACTGCCTTCACATATGGCTTCCTGCCTCCCTGACCCCTGCTGCAGCCTGCTGCCCCTCACCACAGCTTCCCTGGGGGATGGTGGGAGGGGGTGGGGCTGCCCCCCCTTCCCCAGCATTGGGCAGGAGTGGGGGCGGGGGCTGGGGCTGGGGGGGGGAATCATAGGGTCAAATACGGAAGCCCCAGCAGCTGCTAAGGTGAGTAATGTCCGTCTCCTAGCCAGAAGTCCCTTCGCGTCTCCTCCAGGTAGGGGCAGGGGAGGGGAGGGCTGCCAGGCACGGCACGGCCACCTCCCCTCCTGAGGTGCTACAGCACCAGCAGCTTGCACTGCTGTTATGCTGTAGCCCTTAGGCGGCAGCAGCAGCAGCAGCAAGGGAGAGAGACGCGCGCTGCGCGCTCTTTACGTTCAGGCAGGGAAGCTCCAGGGCGGGGAGCGGGGGGGAAGCTCGAGCCCTGGCGGCGGCGGGGGTGGGGGGGATGAGAGGCGGGGGCGGGGGGGGCGCTCCAAGCAGGGGAGAAACCTAGCTCCAAATATTGGTGGAGCAGAGCCCCTGACTGTGAATATTCCTGGGGCTTTAGCCCCAGGAGCCCATATAAGTTGATGCCCCTGGCCTCCACGAGTGCCGCACTCTGACCAGCTGAACCAGGCAAGCCACGGGAAACTTCTCAAGGTCTTCCCCTGGTGTGGGCTTGGATGCGAAAAGCACCTGGCCGTTCATCAGCTGTTGCAAGAAGTGTGCAGAGTAGGAGTAGCGATGGGGCTGTAGCTTTCCACAGCATCTCAATTTGGGCAGCTTTCCATTCCCCTTTTCTGTGTAATGTCCCTCCCATGGGTTTCACTTGCGGAGCTGTACGACTCTGGCAGGGTGGCCATTTAGAAATCTTTTCTTTGCTTTTCTTTTTCGCCTGGCCCCAGCGTTAGGCCCGTTTGGGTGTTTCAGTGTCTGTGTTTTCCCATTGGGAGGCATTTGGAAGTTTGGAAGGGGAGCCGAAAGAGGAGTCTTTTTCACAAGCAAGTTGGCTTTCTGCACAGGTAGGGCCCTTGGCCGTAAAGTTTAGCTCCGTCAGTGCGTCTGCATGGGGTTCCTCCAGTGCCCCAAGAGCCCGTGCTAAACTCTCGGTGTGGGCGTTTGGCTTGCGCCAGTCAGAGTGCGGTGCCTGCGTCTTCCCAGGGCCGGCTCCCGTGAGGCGCGCATAACTTGGGAGGAAAGGGGTAGAAGAGAAAGCAAGTGAAGCTGACTTCGAGTGGTGGTGCCCCTGGGCGGAGTGGTCCTCCTGCTCCTTCCTGTCGGAGGGGTGGGCTTGGGGGGTCTGGCTGTGGGTGGTGGGAGGATGGTGTCCAGGGAAGTCCCAAAGGTCACCCTGCGCCGGCGGAGTGTGAAGCCTCTCCCCTAGGTTTGGGTGCCGAGGATTAAGCCTTCCTCTGTGGCTTGGGCTGGGGAGCGTGATCCGGCGTCGGGTCCATTTGGGTGGAGCTGTCGGCCGGCAAGAATTCGGGCCATCAGGTCAACCCTCTGTGGACAATGTCGGGGAAGCCGGCAGGCCTGCGATTTTGGCTTCGCGGGCGGGCAGCTCAAGCCTGGCCTCCTATGAGCCTGGAAGGCAGCCAGCCGGGCTCACCCGTCTCCTCCCGGGCCCAAGTTCCTTTCAGGCAACAGGTGGAGCGAGGAGCCCAGGGAGGGGAGACCAAGGAGGTGTCCGGAGCCTCGTCCTGCCCAGCGCCCAGCAGGGCTCTTGCCCGCTCCCGGCCCACCTGGTTTTGGCCTCTGCCACCCCTAGCAGTCAGCCAAAAGAGCAGAAGTCACCCTCTCCCTCCCGCAGTGGCCAGCATGGGGCTTGAACCCATGACCTTGGCGTTATTAGCACCATGCTCTAACCAACTGAGCTAGCCGGCCTACGGGAAGCTCTCCCTTGCCTGACCCTTTTGGAAGGAGTCACTGGCTGGCGCGGGGAACGATGTGGCCTCCGTTATCGAATGGATGGATCAAGACACCATCTGTCAAGGTAGGGGAATTAGCTCAAGTGGTAGAGCGCTCGCTTCGCATGTGAGAGGTAGCGGGATCAATGCCCGCATTCTCCAGCGGCAAGGCAGCCGCAGACCTTCTCTTGCCCTTCTTTTAGAAGCCATGGACAGTCAGCCGGCTCAGCTCCTCCCGTGGCCTCCATCCCTCTCCCCGCTTGGCCTCCCAGAAAGCCAGCCCTTGCGGAGCACAAAGCTCTTCCTCCCCGGCCCTTCTCCCCCTTGCGCTGACTGGGAGGCTGGAGACAGCTGGGGGAAGTTAGCTCAAATGGAAGAGCATGGGAGAAGCAGTCAGACCCATACACACATTCTCTAGCCTGCTCTGCTCTGCTTTGCTCTGCTGGGCTGGGCTCTAGTGGGGGACCTGCACCTTTCTTTCTGAGCTCTCACTGGAGCACAATCCCTTTCCTCCTCCCTCCCTGCTAGTCTACGCCAAGCTCATTGGCCGGGAGGGAGAGCCACTCAAATACAGAATTACTCACATCCCCGGGGTCCATGAAGGGAATGAGGAGATGGGCGGGGTGGCACGCGATACCAGCTCAGCTGAGACCGTGAGACCTCGCAGCCTCCTGATCTCAGGCAGCATGGCAGCCGTGGAGCAGAGCAGAGCACGCAGACAGCTTGGAGACAGCCAAAGCGGGGAAGGGCTGCGTTGGTCTGGAAGAGGGAGTGGGTGGCTGTCTATCCTGGTGGAGGCAGGGTCGCTTTGCTGTATTCTGGGCCAGGGGCCAGGGAGCCTGCTAGAGTTGCTGAGCTGGGCCTGCTCCTGGCTTTGCTTGGGTTAGAGGACAGTGGTGAAGATAAGAACGGCCCTCCTGGGTGAGACCGATGGTCCAGCTAGGCCACTATCCCGTCTTCTGACAGTAACCGATGCCAGGCGCTTCAGAGGCAATGGCCAGAGCAGGCAATCGTCAAGTGATCTATCCCTGCGTTGTCTTCTGAAGTTTGGTGCTTGTTTCAGGGGCTAACTCTCAGCCCAGACACACTCCAGGGAGGGAGCGTTGGTGTTTGTGCCGAGGAGCGTGGCTGGGACTCGGACCCCCTTCCCCAGCTCTGGGTAGCGCTCCCCATTTCAGGCTGTGTTCTGCTTAAGGCCACAGTGCCCTTGCCTTTTTTTGCCCGGTGCCTGAGAGTCAGGCCAGCTGCGGGGAATTAGCTCAAGCGGCAGAGCGCTCGCTTTGCATGCAAGAAGTAGTGGGGGACGCTGCCCGCATTCTCTGAGCCTGTCGACTAAGGGCTCCTGATGAGCGTGGTGGACAGGAGAGCGGGCCATCTAACTTTTGGCCTTGCTGCCCGTAGCGGTCAGGCCGAAAAATCAAAAGCCATCCTCCCCAGGCCCACAGCCACCCAGGGGCTCCTCTGCACCAGGGCCGGCTTTAGGAAGTGCGGGGCTTGTACTCACCGGGTGGTGCTCCGAGTCTTCGGCGGCAGGTCCTTCACTCACTCCAGGTCTTTGGCGGCACTGAAGGACCCGCCGCTGAAGTGCCGCCGAAGACCCAGAGCGCCGCCAGGTGAGTAAAAATTAAAAACGCGCCTCTAGCCAGGGAAGGGATTCTCACTGGACGTGGGGCCCTCTTAGGCGCGGGGCCCTATTCGGAGGAATTGGTGAAATAGGCCTAAAGCCAGCCCTGCTCTGCACCATCTTGCCTGAGCAGGTGGAAGTGGAGCCTGGAACTGAGCTGAGGCGCTGAGGGTTATTTGCTCTGCGCGCTTCACACGGAGGTAAAAACATGGGACACAGATCTTTGAGCACAACCCTCGTCCTGAGGAATGGAGGGGGCTGCACAAAGAGAGACCGGCTCTCCCTGGCGGGGCTGCAGCGGCTCTTCACAGGGTCAGTCCCACTGGCAATTCGTACCAGAGTTTTGAAAGTCTCCTTTTCTGGCCTGGTTCCTCTCTCTTTAGGGAGACTGGCGGCCCCAAACTTCCCAGAAACCATCATAGCGAGGCCAACCTGAGCACAGACACCTGCTCAGCACCCCGGGGTGCAGCCCTGAACTCCGGCTATCAGCTACGCTCAGCTGCGCACCCAAAAAGCGTTACACGCAGGAGCCTTCGTGCCCCGCATGTTCAGGTCCCTCCCAGCGCCAGCTTTAAACTCCGCTGCTCAGTTCTAAGCTTTGGCCACACGGGGGCAGCCTGGAGCTCAGCCAACGCCGCCCGTTGCTGGTTGCGTTTCCCGCTCCTCGTGGCAGGTTCACACCCCGCAGGCAGATCTCTGAATCGGAGCCGAACCGTTCCCCAAATCCAGCGCTTTAGCAGCAGCTTTGCTAGGAAAGCGCTGATGTCCCCAAGGAAAGTAAGAGCCAGAGCGCTGTGTCCAGGATCTTCTCTTGGGCCCCTCACCGTGGTGTCTGTCAGGCGCAAGGAGAAACCAGGGAAATGTTTTCATGGCATTTAAGGGCAGAAGGGGCCATTAGCTCAGCTAGTCTGACCCCCGAATAACACAGAATTCGCGAACAAGGGGCCCCCAAGGCAATGGCAGGCAGCTGACAAGGTGAAATATGCCCAGGTGATCCCAGCAGGCGACCCACCCCCATGCTACAGAGGTGGGAGTCCCTGTTCCTCCTGCCCTTAAGAATCTCTGGTGGTAAGTGGGTCCCCCCAGTTCCCCAGATAAGAATCCTCCATGTGGTTTCCCTGGCTTCACCTCCAGATAAGAACATTGTGTGGAGGGGGTGGGAGGCAGGTTGTCTGGCAGATCTGTAAAGGGGGACTGTGTCTCCCTGTCTGGCCCAGGCTCCTGGGAGGAAGTGATCTCAGTGTGTCTGGCTGTCTCCATTCCTCCCGCCCATAAGAATCCGTGGTGTGTGGGTGCACCCTAGACCATTAAGGATCTCTGGTGGGTGGGTGTCTCTCTCCCCCTAGTCAGGATCTCTGGGATGTGCCTGTATAAAAAGAGACTTTGACTCACCCAGGCTGGGCTGCCATCATGGAACAGACCAGGTCCTTCTGTGGAGGGCTTGCGTTCCTCCAAGGACGTGATCTCAGTGTGTGTGTTTTTTTTAAAAAAGGAAAACATTTTCATTTCCAATCTCCATTATGTTCAGGGGCTCCTCTATACAGGAGTGCTTGATATCAATGTAAACACTCAACATTTCGCTGTCCAAATGCATAAAAACCTAGCAAAGCTGTCCATCAGCTGAAATCAGTTCCAATCCTCTAAGTGTCTAGTTTATGTCTTCATCAGTTAAACAAAGGTATCATACGAATGTACATTTGCAGATCCCTCTTCTCCAGGAGCTATGTTGTGCAGAAGAACAAGAGCCACATCCAGCTGCAGTTCAGGAGTCTGATGACCAAAGAGCCACGAAGTGTTCTGAGGGCTGGAGAAAAATGCCTTCTAGTGAGCTATTGAACGAGCTCAACCTCTTTAGCTTATCAAAAGAAGATTGAAAGGTGACTTCATTGAAGTGTTGAAGTGCTTTAATGGAGACAAAAGATTGGGTATTAAAGGGCTTTTTAATCAAGGAGAGAAAGGCATAACAAGACCCAGTGGCTAGAAGGTGAAAAGAGACAAATTCATATTACAACTAAGACACAAATATTCAACAGCGAGGATGATTCACCACAGGAACAAGCTACAAAGGAAAGTGGTGGATTCACCATCTCCTGATGTCATCTAAAGGAGACTAGATGCCTTTCTGGAATGTGTTCGCCCCAAAAGTAGCTCTGGTGTCATACAGGAGGCCCGTGATATGCAGGGGGTCAGATTAGATGCTCTAATGGTCTTTTCTGGCCATAAAGTCGACTAATTTCTGAAAAACTGAGTGTAGCATTGGGAGCAGCGTCTGATGTTTTCCTGTCTAGCCGGCTTGGGGTGATCCACAGGGAGTAGCTCAAACCTCCAAAGTGCCTGGGCAGGGGCAGAACATTAGCACAGCAAGGGAGGGGTGTGGCAGTGACATCACAAAGGCCTTTTGCAGGTCCTCAGACTATTGGTCAAAGATGGTGGGGAGGTGGTGACCTCACAAAGAGATGCTGACATCAGGCAGGCAGGACAGGGGTGAGGGGCCAGGGAAACCTCAGAGACCCCTGTGGCTTTGCTTCAGCAAGTCTCCTTCTCCAGGTCTCTCTTTGAGGACTGAGAGAGTATTCGGGTTCACGTACGTGAGCGCCAGGAGGAACCTCTTTTGAGTTTTCTCCTTCCCTTTTCCTGAATTTACTAGAAAACAGCCGTCCCTGTTTAGAAGGTAAGAGCCTCCTCGAGGTTTGAAACCTGTTCAGTCTGATCCATCTGGTGACCGTTGAAATCTAGGCATGGAAAACATGAGCTTAAGGAGGCAGAATTTTATTGCGCACCTGGGATTTTGTCCCTTAGAATCACTGGGGTCATTAGGGTTTGTCCTTTTTGTTTCACCTTTTCCTCCATCCATCCCTTCCTCCTTTCTCTTTGTCTCTTGCTTCTTTTGTCCTTTCTCCTGTTCCCCTCCCAACACCAGGAGGGGTGTGCGTATGTGTCTCAGGGGAGTGCTCTGCAGCTCCCACTGTGGGAGGTCCACCCAAAAATGTGGGGCTGAAATAGTGCTCGGGCAGTGATCCCCACCGGTGACCTGGGACATCCTTTGGGCGAGAACCCTCAGCCTCCCATCCTCAGTCTCTACCCTGATTGGCTGAGCAGGGGGTTATTGACAGGGAGGAGACTCAGGTCCTTGTTGTTCTCTTTTAAGCCCAAGGAAATAAGTCATAACCAGTCATATGTTTGATGAATGTTGTTGCTCCTCTGCATTAATTGTCTCCGAGCAGTTCATGATTCTCTCTAACATTGCAGTTCTCCTCAAATACTTGCTGAATATTTATTGTGCACTGTTGTTGGTCTGGAGCTCATCTGAGAGCACTTTATTCAGGTCATTCAGTGTCTGAAATTCAAGATCTGATGGTTAGTTTGAAAATCAGGGCTCTTGGGTCCTATTCCCAACTCTGCCACTGGCTGGCTGTGTGACCTAAGACAAGTCAATTCTCCTTTCTCAGCCTTAGCTTCTTCCTCTTTCAAGTAGGGATAATAATGATCCGCTCCTACCTACCTCACGGTGGGTGGGGATCCATTGGAGAGTGTCACTAGGAGTAGTGTGTAATATGAGGTGTCCTATCACATTTACTCCGAGCAGATTATGACATAATAGAATAGCTGAAATAGTCTATTTGATTTGTATTTTTTTATTTTGAAATTGTTAAGAGCAGCAATTACTTAGCTCAGACTGAAGCATCTTATCTAATGTTTGAGATCTAAGTGTCTCCTCTTTGTGTGCGAAGAGACAATTTAACACACTCTGACAAACAGGAGATGCTTTTGTTTTGCAACAAAATATTTGTGCAAAGAACTTTCATCCCACTTGTTTTGATTTCGAGAAACAAACTGGTTTAGTCTGAAGGGGATTTTCTGACAGAAATGGTTTCAATTAAATTTCCCCACCATCTCGATTCCTGGGCTCTATCCCTTTCTCTGGGTTTTTTTGTCCATTAGAACAGGAGTCAGGACTGTTGGCTTCTCTTTCTGGCTCTGCCACCAGCTTGCTGTGTAGACCCTTGGGAAGGTCACTTCCCTTCTTTGTACTTCTTTGTACCTCAGGTGTCTCCCCATCTGTCCAATGAGAATTTATATAGATATATATATGTATATATAAAAAATACTTTCATTCCTTAGGAACCGGTTCCCTATAAAAAGTTCTGATTTAAGGGATGTGCCACAGTATGTATTTTTTGTACCAATAGCGTTACCATGCATCCGTATTTTCCCAGGAGGAATTTTTAAATTTTTAAATTTTAAAAATTCCTCCCAGACAGTGATTTAAGAACCAAAAAGCCTGACATGTCCAGGAAAATATGGGTGTATGTTAACCCTACCTAAATTTCTTTTTTAAAAAGATGGGCCTGAACTAGAAATGAATTCCGTTTTACATGTGTGGGTCCCTGCCACTCCCTGGGGGTGTACTAGGGTGACCAGATGTCCTGATTTTATAGGGACAGTCCCAATTTTTGGGACTTTTTCTTATATAGGATCCTAATAACCCCCACCCCCATCCCGATTTTTCACACTTGCTGTCTGGTCACCCTACGGTGTGCACATGTGTGGGTTCCAGCTGCTCCCAGCCCCCCTCATTGAAACAGGTGAGCAGGGTTACTGCCCTGGGAACTGCAGGCACCAGTGGACATGGGGCTGGCTGGAGGCAGGGCAGGGGCTGACTGGAGGTAGGGTCTGGCTGCAGGCAGAGCAAGGGGTGCGGGGCTGGCTGGAGACGGGGGTGTGGGGCTGGATGGAGACGGGGTGTGCGGGACTGGCTGGCTTCAGGCAGGAGGGTGCAGCAGGGGTTGGCTGGAGACAGGGCAGGAGGTGTGGGGCTGGCTGCAGGCAGGGCAGGAGGTGCAGGGCCGGTGGTGTAGGGCTGGTGCGGGCAGGGGGGTGTGGGGAGCTGGCTGGCTTCAGGCAGGGGCGCAGGGGGTACGACAGGGGTTGGCTGGAGACAGGGTGCAGGGCTGGTGCAGGCAGGGTGTGCAGCAGGGGCTGGCTGTGGGCAGGGGGGTGTGGGGCTGGCTGGAGGCAGGGGCTGGTGCAGGCAGGGCAGGGGTGTGGGGCCGGCTGGAGGCAGGGGCTGGTGCGGGCAGGGGGTGAGGGGCTGGTGCAGGCAGGGCAGGGGGTGCAGGGCTGGCTGGAGATGGGCTGGCTGTGGGCAGGGGGTGTGGGGCTGGCTGGAGGCAGGGGGTGGTGCAGGCAGGGCAGGGGGTGAGGGGCTGGCTGCGGGCAGGGGGTGCAGGGCTGGCTGGAGATGGGCTGGCTGCGGGCAGGAGGTGTAGGGCTGGCTGGAGGCAGGGGCTGGTGCAGGCAGGGCAGGGGGTGAGGGGCTGGAGGCAGGGCAGGGGGTGTGGGTACAGGGGGTACAGCCCACCCTGTACGGTAAGTGCCCCCTCCCCCCTTAGCACTGGGGTAGCAGCAGCAGCCTGGGGCTTGGGGGCTATTTAAATGGCCCGGGGCTCCCCTGCTTCCACTGCCCCGTCCCTGTAAATAGCTGAGGGAGCCCTGGGGAAGCTGCGGGGCTCTGGGGGCTATTTAAAGGGCCGGGGCGGTAGAAGCAATGGGAACCCTGGACTTTTTAAATAGCCCACAGCGCCCCGCAGCCCTACCCCAGCCCCTGCTGGGAGCACCAGGCCCTTTAAATTGCCCCCTGAGGAAGCCAGGCCACCCTGGTACAGCGCACCAGCTCTTGCCAGTACGCAGTACCAGGGCTTGGGCATGGGGCCCTCTTAGTGGTGGGGCCCAATTCAGGGGAATCAGGAGAATCGGCCTAAAGCTGGTCCTGTGTGGAGGTGGGGTGGGGTGGGGCAGGACTTGGTCCCATTCTGGGCACCACCAAAAATTGTACAAACCTGCCGCCCCGTCCAGCCCAACCTTCTGCTGACGCACCTCAGCCCAGACCCGTGCAGGGTTTGAAGCTTCCATTGCTTAAATTCCAGGACACTGAGGGATTTCAGCTCCCCTTTGCCCAGAGGGAGCTTTCACCCCACTCCCAGCCAGGTTCTTGTCCATGGGATCACTGCAGGGGGGCTGGGTCCCTCCGTGTCTTTTCTCTCTCTGTGACAGGCCAGGGTGCAATAACTGGGGCATCTGAGCACCCAGGACCTTCTGTGGGGCTGCCATTCCCCTTCCCCTTCTGTGGTCTCATCAGTCATTGACTCCAGCCTTTTTTCTATCCATTGTCAGCACCATCCCAAGCCAGCTGCACTCGCCTCAGAAAGAGAGTGTCCCCTGGTGGGTGTAAATCACTGACCTCCCTCCTCTCTGAGCACTGACTGCCCCTCTGTTTCCTGGCCTCTCAGTCTGTGCAGATGGGACCTTTCCCTCCAGTGCTGGAGGATTCACCCTTCTCATCTACCATTGTCCCAAGCAGCACAGCGGGTGGGAATCTTACATGTACCAAGGTGACTTAGGAGCAGAAACCGCCCCCGACCTTCCATGCAATTGGCGCTTGCCCCTCACTGAGCAGGATTGAAACTCCTGCAGGGAGATTGCTGGGCCACATCCCCTCTGGGCATGAGCAAAGCAGCAGGGTGAAAAAGGAGCCTGGAGATTGAACCCAGGACCTCATACACGCAAAGCATGTGCTCTACCACTGAGCTACATCCCCAGATAGTTTTTGTTTGCTATGGGTTACACCAGGGGTAGGCAACCTATAGCACATGTGCCAAAGGTGGCACATGAGCTGATTTTCAGTGGCACTAACACTGCCCAGGTCCTGGCCACCAGTCTTGGGGGCTCTGCATTTTAATTTAATTTTAAATGAAGCTTCTTAAACATTTTAAAAAACCTTATTTACTTTACATACAACAATAGTTGGTTATATATTATAGACTTATAGAAAGAGACCTTCTAAAAACATTAAAATGTATGACTGGCATGCGGAACCTTGAATTGGAGTGAATAAATGAAGACTCGGCACAGCACTTCTGAAAGGTTGCTGACCCCTGGGTTACACTCAGAGCCCTCTTGTTTCCAGAGCATCCAGTGGCCTAAGAGCAGCATGGGGGACACATTCCCTGCTCTGAGGGCCAAACCTACTGTCCTGGAGATTGCTGGTTCTTAGGGGTCACTTTTCAGCAGGGCCAGATTTGATGTGTGGGGCAGAGAGAGTGGGTGCCCTGGACTCAGGGTGCAGAGATACAATCAGGCCTCTCCCCTGCATTGGGTGAGGGGTGCTGCCACTACCTGCTGGAAGGTAATGGGAGGGGAGGGGTGCTGTGAGTCACTCAACACCTGACCCTGGTGGCAGCAGTGCTGTGGGAAGCTCCAGGTGTTTCTAGGATCTGCTTTTTCCACCTGCCTGTGAAGTCCAGCTTTCCCCAGCACATTCACTGCGGTGTAATTGGGTCACTGTTTCCATGGCTGAACAGCAAATAATTATTCCCAGTTTCCCTTCTATCTGCAGCAGGATTAGCCTGTGTCAGTGGTTAATGAGGTGGATCTAGTTGTAGATTGTTATTCATTCCCCACCTTGACAATTCACACCGTCCCTTTCCTGCTCAAATCCCCAGCACCTCGGTGATCCTGGTAGCAGGGGTTGGGGCCTGAGATTTTCAGGGTCCTTTTTCCCCTCCACCTGGAGTGAACTCAGCTTTTCCCCCATCCCAGACAATCCATGAAATAACAACAGGGGCATAAAGAAAGAGGGGAGGGAACATCTCACGGCCAGGGCTGGATGTGCCCAGGGCCCCCAACTCATCCATTGTTTCCAGGGAATTTGGCCCCCTGCTTTGCACAAGGGACAGAGAAAGATCTTGCTGTTCCTGCGTCTGTGCAAGGAAAATTGTGCTTCCCTAGGAAAGAGAGGCGGGAAATGGCCCCATGGTGGGACAATATCCTCAGGATTAAGACCTAAGGACTCAGGCTGAGAACTGATATAACTGCACTCATCTGGGATTTAACAAATTGTCTTTCATGGAGCAGGGCCAGTTCCAGTGTTTTCGCCACCCCAAGCAGAAAAATAAAATAAAAAAGCTGCAATCAATGGCAGCTCTACCGCTGCCAGTTTTGCGGCAAGTCCTTCCCTCTGAGAGTGACTGAGAGGGCCGAATTGCCGCTGAATCCTCCTCTTTCCATTGGCCGCCCTAGGCACCTGCTTGCTGCGCTGCTGCCTGGAGCCAGCCCTGCCATGGAGACACTGGGAAGATGGGGGAATCAGGAAAATAACATGGATTTATTTACATTGCAAGCGAAGAAAAAACAAAGCTTGCTTGGTTTAAAGTCACTTTTCCTTGACTGGGAATTGAACCCAGGCCTTGGCAGTGAAAGTACCAAATCCTAACCACTAGACCACCAGGGAGGTGAGGATATTGCTTTTCTTCTCACTTATGCTACACTTTCTTAGGCTACTTTCTAGCCACTTTCTGAAATTGCTCCACTGTCCACTCCCTGAGGGGCTAGGAGCAGAGAGTGCAGGAACCCCTGTGCTCAGGGTCACAACCTCAGCCCAACCCAAGTCACTGAAACAAACTCAAATGATGCTTCCTCCAGCAGGATCACAGAGACACACAAAAAAAACCCCATGAGGAACAATCCTCCTCTGCCTTCATTTACCCCATTGCAAACCTCTCAGCAGCCCGCTCTTGCGGGAAGGACTGAGCTGATAGGAGCTCTGGCATAGAGATCATGGGAGGGGTGTTTCTCCCCCTGGGTGTGAGCTGATCACATTCTGACTCCGTGTAATGGGGCTCTGAGCTTTGCCATCTTGTGAGTTCTGAGTGCTGAGCCCCCCAGACCCTTCTGCTGGGAGCATGGGGATTGCACAACAGCTGCAAGCCCTTTTCCCATCTCCTTGTCCTCCTCGGCTTCCCCAGACCTTCCCCACAAATGGTTCTATCAGGCGCTGGAGGGATCTAAGGACCTGCAGGTTTCCCTCACCCACCTCTTAAGGCAAACAGTGATTCCCTTCTCTGACACTCCTGGGCCTGGGCTTCTTTTGAGTTTTTCCACAGGGGACCTGATTCCCTGTGAAAATGTGTGTGTGGCGTGTGGAGAACTCAGACTCAGACTCTCCCCCACTAGATGAGTCCAACAGCACCTCCCCTTGGTGGGAGAATCCTAAATTCCACCCTCCCACCCTGGTTACTCTGACCAGCTGATGGCGACAGCATGTTAAATCAAACCCAGCTCTCTGGTCTAGAAAGGAGCATCTAACCAGCCTTGTAACAGCTCTGGTTTGCTTGCTGGACACATAACAAACCAGGAAAAAAGGCAAATGTCGGACAGGGAACCTCAGCTCACAAATAAACACCCTCAGGCTCCTTCTACACTGCGACTGGGCAGTTGACTGACTTTAAATCTAGCTAGCTCAGTTGGTAAAGCATGATGGTCTTTCAGGGTGTGAAAAACCCCAAAACCACTATAATTAAGCTGACCTAAGCCGTGGTTAGATAGTGCTAAATGAAAGGAAAGTTTGTTCTGTCAATGTAGCTATTACAGGGATGGAAAACCCCTCCAGTTACTGTAGCAGCTGGCTACTCCACAGTGCTAGAGCAGTGTCACAGCAGCATTTTTAGTATAGCCAGCCTCACGGTGAGACCAGATCTGGCTCTGTGGACACTCAGACACTAGCAACATACTAATGCCTCCATAGTTGGCAGCATTCAAACCTGTGTGGGGAGACCCCAATGGATTTCTAGTCTATCATCTTAGCCACTCAGCCACAAGTACTGAATGTACAGTTACTTCACTACACCATGATTCTGTTCTCACAGAATTGTCACTTCAAATTGCTCAGACCAGCTCCCCCAGCACACTCACGGCTGCATTAGTGTAAGTGTGTCCATGGCTGAACAGCAAGAGTTCCTGCCCATTTCCCTTCCAGCTGGAGCATGATGAGAGTGTGTTTGTGTTTAATGACATTGCTATAGGTTGTTGTTCATTCCCCACACTGACAATTCAGACAGTCCCTTTCCTATTCGAATCTCCACCATATCATTCCAACAGCCGGGGTCAGGATTTCTCTGGGGCACTGAAATGTTTCAGGGGGTTGAACTCAGCCTTGCATTCCATCCCTGATGTTTCATGGACTAACAGCAGCAGCATAAAGAGCTGAGCCAATATCTCACTGTCAGAGGTGAAGGTGGCCACGTCCCCTCTGTCTGACCATCGCCATTGCAGGAGAGAAGGTTTCAATGGAATCGAATGCCCTGTCTCAGACCAGAGACACAGGGAGGTTTTGCTGTTCATGGATCTGTGCAAAGGAAATTGTGTCTCTGTGTGAAATTGAGGAGGAAAATGAAATGTTCACATGGTGGCCCAATGCCCTAACGAATGTGGGTGAAGGAGTCGGGCTGGAAAATGATTTTACAGGAGTTCGTATCAATTTATTGCCCTGATTAAAATCTATGGCTAAAGGCAGCCACTGTTGTTAGTACTTGAAATTGTGTAGGGACACCCCAGTGGGTATCAAGTCCATTGCCTTAACCAGGGATAGTCAATTATTTTATTAAGATCTAAATTTCTTGGTCAAGATATAGTCAATGTCTAGACAGCAGAGAAAATAATACACCGATGATAATAAGAAGAATTTAGAAATAATTTGCAATATGGGCATAACTGTCTGCTTTGGGGCAGGGACAAAACACATCCTGCTGCATTCGTCATTTCAAAGGGCGGTTTAGGATTTTCATTTTCACACACGGTGCACAAAGCAGGACTCAACCTTTTCGTAAACTAAACAAGCTGCTCACAGATTCTGGCAGCCACAATGAGCATTTGGGTGAGAGCTCAGACCTGCCCCTGTCCCAGAGGAAGGGGGTCATCTGTGTGGGGACTGGACCACTGACCTACCCGCTCTTAACTCCCAAATGTTCAGTAACTCTGTTATCAGTGCCTGTGAGTGTTATTTAAACCATAAGAAAAACCACACTGGGCCAGACCAAAGGCCCATCTAGCTCTGAATCTTGTCTTCTGACAGTAGCCAATACCTGGTGCCCCAACAACCAGTCAACAAGGCACCACTGGGAGTTGAACCCAGGATCTCCTGTTTACAAAACAGATGCTTTAGCCAGCTAAGCCATGGTGCCAGTGGGTACCTATAACACACTGTCTGCCCACACCTGACTCCCTGCCATCGCCACCAGGGCCTGAGAAGTTTGGATAATGCAAAGCAGAGGAGCAGGTGAGGTTTTCCTTGCAAGCGGTGTGTGAGTGAATCTTTGGCCAGGTCTGCACTACAAAGTTGTTTCAGCAGAATTATATTGCTCAGGTGTGTGAAAAACACACAACGCTCTCTCAGTCGGTAGCTTGTGGCTGGTGCACACACTGCAATGCCATGTCTGGCGACAAAACTGCCCTGTTTTGCTGACAAAATAAAACGACTTCAATGAGAGGCCTAGAGCTTTTTGCAGCAAACTTAAAGTAACAGAGTAAACGCTGCTGTTCATTATATCACCATAACTGGCCTTCCCCAGTATCCCACAATGCCTGCTGTGAACTTGCCTGCCTTGAATTCCTGCTACAGAGCCATGGGCCCCTCCCCTTTCATCGCTCTGGGAAGTTCTGACAGCTGAGCCTGCTGCTCTGCTCCGGCAGCCAGGAGCAAATCACTGCCGTGGATGCTGCTCTCTCCCGCCCTGCAAACACAGAGCAGGGTGGTGGGAACTTCCTTACATGGGGGCACCGGCATCTGAATGTGACACCCCCATGACACCCCTTCCCTCGAGGAGGCTCTTACCTTCTAAACAAGGACTTCTGTTTTCTAGTAAAATCACTAAAAGGGAAGGAGAAAACTCAAAAGAGGTTCCTCCTGGCGCTCACATCCATGAAACCGAATACTCTCTCTGTCCTCAAAGAGAGACCTGGAGAAGGAGATTTGCTGCAGCAAAGCCACAGGGGTCTCTGAGGTTTCCCTGGCCCCTTCCCCCTCTCCTGCCTGGCTGATGTCAGCATCTCTCTGTGAGGTCACCACCTCCCCACCACCTTTGACCAATAGTCTGAGGTCCTGCAAAAGGCCTTTGTGATGTCACTGCCTCACCACTCCCTTGCTGTGCTAATGTCCTGCCCCTGGCCAGGCACTGCGGAGGTTTGAGCTACTCCGTGTGGATCACCCCACTCAAGGAGCGTTCGTTCTAGGAAGCAGGCCGGCTAGACAGGAAAACATCAGACGCTGTTCCCAATGCTACACTCAGTTTTTCAGAAACTTGTCGACTTTATGGCCAGAAGAGACCATAAGAGCATCTAATCTGACCCCCTGCATATCACAGGCCTCCTGTATGATACAAGAGCTACTTTTGGGCAAACACATTCCAGAAAGGCATCTAGTCTTCATTAAATGATATCAAGAGATGGAGAATCCACCACTTTCCCTAGAAGACATTTTTCTCCAGCCCTCAGAACATTTGGTGGCTCCTTGCTATTGAACGAGCTCAACCTGTTTCGCTTATCAAAAGAAGATTGAAAGGTGATTTCACTGAAGTGTTGAAGGGCCTTAATGGAGAGAAAATATTGGGTATGAAAGGGCTCTTTAATCGAGCAGAGAAAGGTATAACAGGACCCAATAGCTGGAAGGTGAAAAGAGACAAATTCATATTACAACTAAGGCACAAATATTCAACAGCGAGGATGATTCATGACAGGAACAAGCTCCTAAGGAATATGGTGGATTCTAATTCTAATTCCTTATGAATATTCTGTGTGTTTGTGTGTGCAGGGGAGGAACATGCTCTATGCCCAGAGGCCTTTATTCCTCCAGCCTGCAAGGACCGAGGGGATATCAAGGAGTTGCTCCTTCATTCCCCCCCACAGAAAGGCCCTTCTTAGGAAAGGCAAAATCCTGGAGAGAAAGAGTAACACTGAACAAGACAGATTTTTATAGTCACAGTGAGAAGTTTTTCACCTGACCAGGGACTTGAACCCTGGCCCCTCAGATTAAAAGTCTGATGCTTTGCCAACTGAGCTAGCCAGGATCACATGTGGGAAGTACAAGTTGGTGCAGAGGTGAAGCTAGATAAGAAAAAGCAAGACGGCCACAATAGGGGAAACCTGCTGCTCTCTCTCTCTTCCCAGCCCTGGCCTGGCTGGGTATTAGTGCTGGTTAAAAAGATGGGAAAATATCGGCATCTGCCAGCCTTTCATAGCTGTACAAGACTCAGGCACAATACAGAGGTGCCCATCTGCAAGTGCCGAATGGTTGGATTGGCTAATGCAGCCTGTAGACGTCCAGGGCACACTGGGATATACAGCCAAGTGTCCATCTCCATCATTCTTTCAAAGGGATAATGATAATGGTAGCAAGGTTGACAACTGACTTAGCAGTTGCATACAAAGGTGCACGTTTGGCAGTTACGTTGGCTCAGGTTGGCCACCCTGGTCTAGATGTAGAAGTTACAACATTTAAACTTGAAAGAGGGCCAATTTCCCCATCATTTCCCACCTTTACATCCAAACACGATGAAGGTAGCAGATAGAGCCAGAGCAGGTTGTCTATGGGACCAAGTATATGCAGAGTATCCTCGACAGAGGTTTGTTCAACCTGTTCTTAAAAACCTCTGAGGACAGAGACACCACAGACGCCTTTGGGAGCCTATTCCAGAGCTTAACTGCACTCAGAGTCTGACATTGGTGAAGTAGGAGGCTGAGAAAAACAACACTAGCTGTGAGAAAAAAACAGCCCTCCCTGGTGCTTTAAGCAGTAGGTTCTGGTGTTTTAACAGCCATGGCCTGGGTTCAATTCCCCCTAAAAACCAAAAGTTTTTCAATGAAAATCTCCATTCATTTCGCATTTGAAATGGAAAGGAAAAGAGGGCTTCTTGTCCTTATCAACAAGGCAAAGAATGGCTTTTTGCTCAGTAAATATTTTTAAAAGGCGCTGCCTCGACCTGAAGATCTCATTGCATTTGTATTTACAATGGATGATTCTCTCTAGGATAGACAGAAATTCTTCAGCTAGACTCGGATTCCACGGGAATACGAGAAGCGATTGTGTCTAACACCTGCCTTTTTCCGGAAAACAGTGATGTCCAAGTTTTCCATGGACATTTCCCTTCCAGCACCTCAGCCCCCGCCGACAATACAAGAAACTGAAATGCACAGAAAGTTTCTCACCATAGGATTCACTCACCAGGTCGGGGGAAAAGTTTTGCCATTTGAAGATGTTTGAATTCCCTCCAACTTCTCTCATACAAATGCTAAATAGTTGGTGGTGTAATGTTACAGGAGAGGTTGAAATTAGGCGATTTTGTCAGATAGAAGACAGTGATTGTGTCAGGAGTGGGATGTGAATGGAGCCTAGAGCAACAAATGACAGTGTTAGGGGGCTTATTCCTTCACCCTCTTACTTCCCTGGTCCTTCTCACATGACCAGAGAGCAACAATACCCAAAGTCCAAAGGCACAAACAATTTGATGTTTATTGGGGTGAACGTCCAGCAAGCACGATTCCAGTTTCCTTCCTCAGTGCCCCCTTCCCAGCTCTGACACCACAGAGCCTTGTCTGTGTCCCTGTTTCTGTTCCCATCCCCGTTCCCATTTCCCCCTGTAGCAAAACATGATCCCAATTCCCCCATCCCCAGTCCCTGGTCCCATTCCACTCCCCACCCCCCGCCTTCCTGATTGACTGCAGACTATATAGTAAAACCTGAGTTTTGCTTAGCTATTCCTTAACCAATCATTTTACTGAAATTTAGCTAACCGATCCTAACATACTGTAACATGGTTATTTAACCAATTATATTCCACCACCTCCATTGGTTTACACCCAACAAAATTAATTATACAGCAGACAGAAACAATCACAGAACCAGACAGAGACCATGCAAATAAACATACAAAACAATACAGAAGGGAGGATTTCACAACTATATCTATACAGACATAAGGGTTTTCCAGCTGTGTCTATTGATAAGTGAGTTCTTGCCAGACAGGATGCTACCAAACTAAGTTTCTCTTTCTCTGGAGGTGATAGGAATATCAGGACAGGATTGTATTCCTCACAGCCCAATAGCACCTTATTTCAGTGTGACTAGTTGGGAATGTGAGGATGTGACCATACACTTCCCACCTTATGGCTGCCTTTGCTGCCTAGCCGAAGAACCAGGCCTCAGACTGTCACAGTAAGAGAAGGCCATTACACAGACAGACAGTGATTTTTTATTCTTTCTTTTATATCTTTATAACTAGCTAAGTGATAAAAATACACCTAAATTCTTAAAGTACAGGCCTTTGCAGACTGGCCTGAATATCTGTATCCTAACAGTCCTCGAGGTCAGGCAGCCTCTGGGTAAGGGGGTGGGGACTCAGATCCTCCTGATGGCCAATTCCACCAGGGTCGTGTATAAACCAGGGAAGTTTGCCCCAATAGCCAGACCAGATGCCCCTGTACACTTGTGCTCTGTCCTCATTGCTTCTCTCTCTCCCTTCCCCCCATCTCTGCTGCTCCCCCTCTGGGCTTTCTCAGCACCCGGCCCCACAGCACTTCCTGGGGGCCAGAGACTGCGTGTTCTAGGCCTCATCCTGTGGATGTAGCCTCTCTCCTGATTGCTAAGGAAAGGAATCATTCCAGGAAATGGCCACAGCTTCTGGGAATCCGCATGTGGCTGTGAACAGAGTTTGGCTCCTGGCACACCAGGCAACTTAAAAACCAGCACCCAGACAGGGGCTTGAATCCTGGACCCTCAGATTAAGAGCCTGATGCGCTACCAACTGAGCTACCTGAGCTTGTTGAAAAAAATCTTCACCATTCAGCACAAGAGTGAGCAGGCAGGCAAAAGAGAGGCAAAAAAAGTCCCAGGAACCCCTCCTCTTTTTCTGCACAGCCACTGCCTGTCAGAAGGATTCCTCCTCCTCCTAAGGGAGACTAAATCTCTGTGCCTAGACAGCCGGTCCATCTGCTGCACCTCAATCCCCCATGCCCGAGCCTCCCTGCCAAAGCCCTGCACCTGGCCTCATACAATTAAGTCTCACGTGTCGCTGGGAACTTAACTTCTTGTGCCCAGAGAGTCTCAGCTCCCCTCAGCAGATGACCTGAGAAACACAGTGTCCGGCTTTTCCAAAGAAGTGTTTAGAACCACTCATCATGTGGCCTAAATGATGAGGCATCTCCCTGTGGATCGGATGATTCAGGATTTGAGTCCCCTCGTGGTTGTGCTCACTTTGTGCTGCAAGTCCTGCTTTCTTCACAGCTGGAACTTCTTCTTGGTCACTCAACTCAGTGCTCTGGCTTCAGCTAGAGCCCCGGGAAGGAGTTGGGGGTTGAGTGTCACAAAGGCTGGGGCATGAGTCCCAGGTGCTTCCAATCTCACCTTTGCCCTTCCTGACTTGCCAAAGAAAATGGGCAGCTCCATTGCCAAAGTGAGCAGCTGGGGTGGGAACCATAAGAGGCCCCACCAGGGGGGCTGGCCCTGCTTTCCTACCTTCTTCTGATGTTGGCCACAGAGCATCAGCAGCTGATCTGCAGGTGGCCTGTGGGTGGCCTTCAGTGGGGTTCAGCACAGCAGGGAGCAGGCTGGCCCATGTGGCTGTCTGCTGGCCACACATAAGCATGGTCCTCCCCTCCTCTTGCCCTGGCCTCAGTTGCTTTTAAGCCTTCCCTTAGAGCAGTCAGCACCAGCTGCCTCTGCTCTAGGTGCTCAGAGGAGGAGAGGTGCTGGGCTCCCGCCTGCCCAGCCCATGAAGCCTGGCCCTGCTTCCTTCAAGCACAGAGGCAAGTGCCCAGGGGACTGTCAGTCTCAGGGTCCTGATTTCCCATTGGCACTTCCCCCTTCTATTGGTGCTGGGAACTAGCCAACCAACCCCCCCCACACACACACTAAGGGTACGTCTACACTACGGGACTATTCCGAATTTGCATAAACCGGTTTTGTAAAACAGATTTTATAAAATCGAGTGCACGCGGCCACACTAAACACATTAAATCGGTGGTGTGCGTCCACGGTTCAAGGCTAGTGTCGATTTCTGGAGCGTTGCACTGTGGGTAGCTATTCCGTAGCTATCCCATAGTTCCCGCAGCCTCCCCCGCCCCTTGGAACTTCCGGGTTGAGATCCCAGTGCCTGATGGGGCACAAATCATTGTCGCGGGTGGTTCTGGGTAAATGTCATCAGTCACTCCTTCCTCTGGGAAAGCAACGGCAGACAAGCATTTCGCGGCTTTTTTCCCTGGATTGCCCTGGCAGATGCCATAGCATGGCAATCATTGAGCCTGTTTTGCCTTTTGTGACTGTCACCGTATGTGTACTAGATGCCGCTCACAGAGACGATTCAGCAGCGCTACACAGCAGCATGCTTTTGCTTTTGCATGATAGCAGAGATGGTTACTAGCTATACTACACCATCTACCATACCATAAATTGGTAATAAGATGGTCATAGCTACCAGTCCTTTTGCACTGTTCCATTTGCTGCTGTCATAAGTGCCCCTGGCTGCTCTTAGCCAGAGGCGCAAAAGCCAAAATTGGGAATGACTCCCTGAGTCAATTCCTCCTTTTTGGTATCTAAAAATAGAATCATTCCTGCCTAAAATATGGGCAAGTGTACTAGAGAACCACTGTATCAGAGAACCAGAGAGCACAGCTGCTCTGTGTCAGATCCTGCAAAAATTATGAGCTGTATGCTATTCACAGGGGGTGCTCCTGCAACAACCCCACCTGTTGATTCCATTCTTCCCTCAGCCTTCCTGGGCTACCGTAGCATTGTCCCCCCACTTGTGTGATGAAGTAATAAAGAATGCAGGAATAAGACACAGTGACTTGTTAGTGAGATATGAGTGGAAGGCAGCCTCCAGCTGCTCTGATAGTCCAGACAGGACAGTAAGGAGTGTGTAGGAGAGGAGCCCAGCATCCCTCTGCTAGTTCAGGGGCAATTGAATCTTTTCTTTACACATGAAGGGTGGGGGCTGATGGAGCTCAGCCCCCTGTTGCTATTATGAGGATGGTTACCAGCCATACTGCACCATCTACAAGGAAAAATTAGGGCCAGGTGCCCTTGATTGACCTCACTGATGCTAGTTGGCATGGTTACCAGCCCTTTTGCACTGCCCCATGTGCCAATAGGCTGATGATGACGATGGATATCAATCCTATTGTACCATCAGCCATCCATAGCGTGGGGGGAGCAAGGATGTTGGTGTTGAGTGCTGCACCAACGCATCTATCTGCAGCATTCAGTAAAGATAGGGTGACATGTAAAAGAGTCAAGAGAGGATTGTTTTCCCTTTCACTTCTGGGGGTGGGTGGGGGGGTGCGTAAATTGCCGAGCTATGCCCTGACCCACCGCGGACACGGTGTTTGACCCTAGAAGCATTTGGAGCTCAGCCAAGAATGCAAATGCTTTTCGGAGACTGCAGGAACTGTGGGATAGCTTGAGTCCTCCAGTCCATGAGCGTCCATTTGATTCTTTGGCTTTCCGTTACGCTTGTCACGCAGCAGTGCGCTGAGCCCCTGCTATGGCGTCTGTCTGGAGATTTTAAAAAAATGATTTTGAATTTCATCTTCTGTAACGGAGTGCTGATAGAACAGATTTGCCTGCCCTTACAGCGATCACATCCGCATGGTCCATGTGGGAGCTCTTTCTTTATTTTGATTTTTAACTGCATCGCCACACGTGCTGATCGGAGCTCCATGCTGGGCAAACAGGAAATATTCAAAAGTTCGCGGGGCTTTTCCTGTCTACCTGGCCACTGCATCCGAGTTCAGATTGCTGTCCAGAGCGGTCAGTGGTGCACTGTGGGATACCGCCCGGAGGCCAATACCGTCGATCAGCGGCCACACTAACCCTAATCCGATATGGTAATACCGATACTAGCGCTACTCCTTTCGTTAGGGAGGAGTACAGAAACCGGTTTAAAGAGCCATTAAAATTGATATAAGGTGCCTCCTAGTGTGGACGGTTGTGGCGTTAAATCGGTTTTACGCTCCTAAAACCGATTTAAACGCCTAGTGTAGACCAGGCTTAAGTTTTAGTAAAGGGCCAAGAGCCCCCGCCCTTACACAAGCCAGCCCCATGAGGGTCACTGATGTGCAGAGAAGGCAGCACGAGCTGGTCCCATGGTGTAACGGGCAGCACTCAGGACTCTGAATCCTGCAATCTGAGTTCAAATCTCAGTGGGACCTTGTGGTGAAGCCCTGGAGCTCACAGTGCTCAACTTCCCTGTCTCCAGTGGTGCAAGAGCCAGTCTTCCCCATCCTGTTGGGTGACTCACACCTCCTAGAGCCAGGTCTCTGGCTGTGATGGTCACAATGGGTTGCGGCTCTAGAACTTGCTACTCGGATGGTTGCTGCTTCACCTGATGCCCACAAGTTCGGCCCTTGTGCTTCCTGGCGCCCACATGGCGCTTGAAGAAAGGAGGGTCAGGGCTGGGATTGATAGTCAGGGCTTGGCAGAAGGGAGGAAGAGCCCCAGGCTGGAGCCCCACACACCTTCCCTCCTCCTCTGGGCACCTAGAGTAGAGGCGGCCCAGCTCTGTCTGCTGGACACCTCGGCAGAGTAGGTGAGTTCATGTAAATACAGTCTGGTCCCAAAGCCTCCCCCAACCCTGGCTGGTCACTAGCTGTCAGGGCAGAGCTCATTCACACCTTGCTTCCAAATCGTCATTTGAAATTCTGAGGTTGGCCAACATTGCGGAAGCCAATGGACCGACATTGTCAGCAAACACAACAGCTGGGTGAGGAATCCTGGCTTTGTCCAGACTTTCCAACCCTATTATACTTTCTCAGGTACAAGTATTTTTCATATGTTGTATCTGCTTTTAAAGTGTGTGTTAATGTTTCAATTTCAATTCAGATTTGCAACCAATGACAACATTGGCAGCGCTGCATGTAACTACCTGACCACTGGGGGGTGTTGGGGAAATTCGGGGGAGGGGTGCACAGCCCCCTGGCTGGGGGGCGTATAGGGAATGCCCGGTTTCACTGAATTGAGTCTCCTACTGCAGCACCTCAGTAGGTTACATCAGAGAGCAGCTGCAGTGTCTAGGCAGTGGGATGCCTGTGCCTTTAAGAGCCCAGCCCTGGGAAGCCCATGCTGAGAGGTGCTGCCTGTGGGAGGGGAAATAGAAAAGCCCCTCTGCTCCCCCCACCCTGTTTTTGCAAACACTGGAGTCTCAGCCCCCCGGGGTAACTGTTACCCCTCTGCCCCTGCCTGTGCCGGGGTTTAACCCTCTGGCAGCGCCTCCCCCTGGGCTGAACTCCGGCTCCTTCCCCCCTCCCTGACTTTGCCCTTCAGCCCCTCTCCTAACTCTGCCTGCAGCTGCTTGACCCCCCTGACCAACCCATTCCCACCCGCTGCTCAGACCCTGGCCACCCCCCTCCTCTGATTTGCCCCCCTTTGCCCCTTTTTAATCCCTGTAAAAAGTAGGGGGCGCTGGGTCCCATTCTCTGGGGCGGGGGGCTGGGCGCCTGGCCCCTGCCTGCCCAATGCTCAAAGCGCCCCCCACGATCTTGCGGATGTTTGCCGAGTGCTGCAGGGTCACCTGCAGGGAGAGAGAGACGCGGTTAGGGGGTGATGCAGCCAAGGGTGCCTCACCCAACACTGAGATGCAGCCACCTCTGGGGTGGGTTGCACAAGTCAACAAATGAATTTGGAACAGGAAACGCACTGAAAGGACCAAGGCAGCTGCAGGAGGTGGAGAAAACCAGAAAAAGCAGGAGCCCTGGATCCCAGCCCTGCCCCTCACCCAGGGTTGTGAGTTCAATCCTTGAGGAGGCCACTTAGGGATCTGGGGCAAAAACTGGTCCTGCTAGTGAAGGCAGGGGGCTGGACTAGATGACCTTTCAAGGTCCCTTCCAGTTCTAGGAGATTGGTATATCTCCAATTATTACCTATTACCTTCCCTCACTCTACCCATTAACCCCCCTCCTCTCTCCTCTCCTCCCAGAGTTGGGGGGAGAACCCAGGAGTCCTGGTCCCCAGCCTTGCCCCCCCCATATTCCAGCCAACAGCTGCCCCCCCCCAATTGCAGGGCAGTGCCATGGGCACACCAGGGCCTGCCTGTTTGCACAGGACGGGCGACACCAGTGCCCCAGGGTGGGGAGAGCTGATGCTAAGGGAGAAGCAGGCAGCAGACACCCCCACGACAGAGAAAGAAGTGCTAGGGGGCGCCGTGCTGCAAGGAGTGAGGGGGGTTGGCAGGGAATGGGAGGATCTCCCCTCACAGCGGGTGCATCTGTCCCCCGCCGCAATTCCTCACCAGCCCTACCCCAGCCCAGGCTTATCCCGGCCCAGCTACCAGGGTTACATTTGGCCTGGATTCCCCAGCTGCTGGGGGAGGGGCGTGGGGCTGGGGAGCATGAGCCTCTACTCCCCCTTCCCCCAACACAGCTGCATGGGAACTGACCAAAGGAGCCTGCAGCACTGCTGCCTAGAGGAAACTGAGGCACCAGCCAGTGACAGACACATCATGGCTCTCCTCATCCTCATCCTCTTTTCCAGATACAACCCGGGGTGGGGGGGAGGGAACTCAGGGCAGTTGCATAGTTAACCTGTGGATCTCCTTGCCAGAGGATGTTGTGAAGGCCAAGAGTATAACAGGGTTCAAAAAAAAGAACTAGATAAATGAACAGAGGACAGGTCCATCTCGGGCTATTAGCCAGGGTGGGCAGGGATGGTGCCTGTAGCCTCTGTTTGCCAGAAGCTGGGAATGGGCGTCAGGGGATGGATCACTGGATGATTCCCTGCTCTGGTCATTCCCTCTGGGGCACCTGGCACTGGCCGCTGGCAGAAGACAGGAGGACACTGGGCTAGATGGACTTTGCGTCTGAACCAGTCTGGCCGTTCTTATGTCTCCCTTGGCGCAGCAGCGACACCCAGTGGGCAGTCAGAGTAATGCACAGAAGGTGGCTCCGTTGGCGCAGCAGTGACACCTCATGGTCATTCAGGGTAATGCACAGAAGGTGTTTCCCTTGATACAACATTGACACCCAGTGGCCAGGTGGCGTAATGCACAGCGTGTGTCTGCCTTCTAGGAGCAGTGACACCCAGTGACCAGCAGGGGTGGCATCAGACTCTTCTCGTTTGGTGGGGGACTGAGATGGGCTAGACAAAAAAAATTGGGGGGCAGGCTCCATCCTTTATGGGAGCAATACAACCTTTATTAAAATAAAATAGTAAACAGGGTTTACTTTAATAATCTAAATCTGTCCAAATTTTAATACTATGAGTTCAGATCAAGTGAGAGTAGTCTCTTGGTCTATCCAAGGACATGATCAAGTGTCTTGATGTTTTTGGTCTTTTGGCCTCGAGATGAAAACCTTGTTTGAGTCTTTGGAACCTTGAGATAAAAATATTATTTAAATCCAAAGTTCTTAAAGATCCCATCAACAACAAAAACCTAAATGAAAAATTGAAACAAAAAACAATGTTTAATTTAAAACCCAAACATTAAGAAAAACTTTGTTTTTAAAAATAAAAACTAACAAATGCCATAAATTAATAATTTCAACATTTTATCAAAAAGGTGTGCTACAGCAGGATGAGAAAATAACATAAAATAAATAAGCCTGACCACTAAAACCTCCCATAAAGGAATCACATCCTTGAATACTGGCCAAATCTGTATAAAATATGCAGAACTATGTCAAAACTGGTGTTGCAGGTCAGCCATTCGAATCCAGAAAATGTCAATTAAAAGCTCCATTCCAATTAAAAAAAACAAAACAACCCAATAAACCAAAACAGTCACAGCCTGAAACAAACCTACACAGAAGCAAAATTAAACCTGTGCCAACATTGGAACAAACTATGTAAATTTCTAATTCTAACTTCTTGTTTCTCCCAGGAGGAAAGTATTTTGCATCTCAGTAACCAGGCTGTCACTGCAGCTTTCCTTTCACTAAATAAGAAGTGGCAGTATCATAGCCAATGAGGTTAATCCGAGGCGTGATTATTGCTAGTTGAAAACTTTTCCCAATGCCCTCAGTTTTCTCTATGAGAAATTGAAATTGTATCTTTGCACTAATATCCCAAATGTGCAAGTCCATCCTCTCAGAGCAGCCCCACACCCTGAGCCCAGGGGAGAATCTCAACTGGTTTGTGCATTTGTAACCCTGGGGCTTGAAGCTGATGAGAGAAAGGGAAGTGAGTGATCTTGGAGGTTTCCGATACCACCTGCTGGGAGCAGAGGGAATTGACTGAACAACGTCCTGGCTAATTTTCACCTTGTTCTCTGCCAGCAGGCTCCACTGGAGAGCTCGGGAGTGACTTGACCATGGCAGCACCCTATGTACATTTTGGAGCCATTGGGGTGAAATGTGAGTACTTTTGGGGTTGGGACCCACATGAGAAGGGATGTGCACAAACTGGAGAGAGTCCAGCAGAGGGCAATAAAAATGATTAGGGGACTGGGGCACATGACTTAAGAGGACCTACAGGCCATATCCTGTATGTTAAGCTAAGGCAAAGTTAGCATCTCTATAGTGTGACCTTTTACTCAGAAAGGAAAATTGACCTTTATCTTGTTAATTACAGAGAGAAGTACCCACGCCTGTCTAAGACCTTTACCTAGACCAATCGACAATGGAGAATGGCATAAGGGGTTTTTCAGTGTTGTACCCACAGAATTAACATGTACACCACAAGGGAACTTATGTGCATATGTACATGTCATCAACACGCACAAACATACTAGCCTATGAAGTAAGCGTACCCTAACGTTTTGTGGGTAAGGAATGAAAATTGGGCATAGGAGGAAGGATTTCCGGCACTTGTGCCCTATAAAAGAGGTAACCCACCTCGCTAGAGCACGTCGCTCTATCATTCTGACTTACTTCCTCCACTCTCTCTCTATCTACTATCAGTAGGCTGTACTTGTTCTTAAACATTAAGTTTCAAAGTAACTCGGCTAAGCTCGGTTTCCCTAAGTTTTTATTCTTTGTTTATTAGGATTTGATTTTAAGTTTAACTTATTCAAGTAAACCCAAAGTAACATTAGCTTTTCCTAAGCACTGCATCTTTCACTCAAGAATTGAGAAACCTGAACTGCAAGGCTGGTTCTATGTCTCTTACCACCAGGTTATCAAGGAAGGGTGTGAGTATATTAACCAAAACTTTGTTGCATATAATGCCATATGTATCTTTTGAATAGCAGTAATGCAACTGTAACTTTATAACTCAATTAAATTAAATAAAATGTAAGCTAATAAATTAAATTTTCATCATATTTTCCAAATTAATATTATTAGTACACCCTAAATCAGGCTACATGGGACAGAGAGTTGGAGTGCAGGGGGATGAGAGCACTGGCTCTGGGGGTGCAGGCTTTGGGGTGGGGTTGGAATGAGAGGTTCAGGGTGCAGTAGAGGGCTCAACGTTAGGGCAGAGAATTGGGCTGTGAGGGCTCTGGAACAAGGCCAGGAAAAAGAGAATTGAGGCATCAAGGTTCCCTGCTGCAGCTCCACAGACTGGAGCCTGCCCCTCCTGTGCAGGGCCAGCTCCAGCTTTTCTGCTGCCCCAAGCAGGAGGGGGGAACAGGACAAGATGTGGCTCTTCGGCGGCAGCTCAACCACACTGCTGCTTCTGCGGCAGTTCGGCGGCGAGTCTCCCCTCCCTTCCTCTTTGGCAGCAATTCGGCGGCAGCTCAAAGACTAAGACAGGGAATGAGGGACCCGCCGCCGAATTTCCGCCAAAGACCCAGACGTGCTGCCCCGATACCGGACGGGCCGCCCCTTTGAATTGGCCGCTCCAAGAACCTGCTTGCTACACTGGTGCCTGGAGCCAGCCCTGCTCCCGTGACAAGCAGGGGCTGGTGCAGAGCGTGGCAGGGCAGGGAGATGACATCTCCCCTAAGGGCGGGGCCTTTTCACAGCAAGGGCAGCACCTCCCCGCAGGAGCACAGACCCCACCTACTCCTCCTGCTTTCTCCTGACACCAGCACCACCCTTCCCAGCACCGCCTCATGGCAGCATCTGCTGCCAGACTCGCACCAGAAATGGGAAGTCTAGGCTGGGCCTGGCAGCGGCTGTCAGGAAATGGAAGCAGGAGACACGACCACTCCCATGGTGCTGTGGGGCCTGTCCTGGCTGGTGGGAGATGGAGGTAGTGGACACTACCACTCCCATGATGCCGTAGGGTTTTCAGGTGGGGTGCCCCCCTCCCAGGGTTGGGCTCCAGGGGAGGTTTGGCAGCTTAAAGGACTGGGGGGGGGGTTGCTTGGAGGAGGTTTGAGGACCAACAGCGAAGGGGAAGTTGGACACTGGCCAGAATACCAGGGAGACAAGGCAGGTGAGGTGATACCTGTTACTGGACCAGCTTTGGAGCCACACAGGGTCTTCTTCATGCAGGGGAAAGGTGCTCAGAGCATCACAGTTCAATAGAAGGTGGAACGCTCTGCCCCAAACACCAGACATTCCCCTACTTCCTGGAACGGGGGGGGACCTGTCCCCATTGTCCTGTAAACAGCCCCACCATGTAACCCAGAGGTGGCTGCATCTTAGCACCAAGACACTGTGAAAGTAGAATGAATTATATTACAAAAATAGATAGGATTAAAGAAATGCTGTCTGTACCTTTAAGGAAAATCGCTGGGATGCTGGAGTCGAGGTGTCAGGAATACAGACATTAACATAGAACAATTGCACCGTTTAAGGGCAATTGGTGAAGCATTAGCCTTAGATCGATAGGAGTTAGTAAGGAAGTAGGATATGCATGCTATGCCCCAGGTGAATTTTGCTGTTTTTCTCTCTTTGTCCCTTTGTTTGTTTCCCGCTCTTTTATCTGTATAAATAAGACTGTTTGGGTCTTGCATGGCCACTCACATTATCTGAATGTTATTGGCGGAGCGCTGCGCTAATAAAAACAGAGTGGTCTGACAAATTGTGAGTCTTGATTCTAACTTTGACAATTTGGAGGTTCCAACGAGATGGCAACCGTCTTCACTGGGGCTGTGTGATCCCTGACCATTTTGTGGGACGACCGTGGCAGCCGGCACCTGGGCATTTGGCCCAAGCGGTCCTCCTTCTGAACGGAAGGGTGCACGACCACAGTGAAGTCTACGCCATCGAACCTGTTGGTTCTCACTCTGTTCTGGTAGGGATCCCAGGATCTGGCATCAGGAATCTGGTCAGGTAATTATATCTGTGTTTTGTCCGGACTGAGGACTGTCCTGTCTCTGTGTCTATCCGTCCTCTCTGTGGAGTGTTTGAGTCTGGGTGCCGTCTCCGTCCGGGGATTGGCCGACCAAGGGGTTCCTGTCCCCGCGGTCTGAGTGAGTGAAATCTGCACAATCGCAGCCGCACCGCACCTTGGGTAAAGCCCCTGGTGTGAAAGCAAGGGCGATTGAGGCAGTAGCCTGTGGGCTCCTTTTGTGTGTGGCACCGGGCATCGCTCTGACGAACCCGAATTTCCTTCTTGTGTGATTGGTGTGTAAAGTCCTCCTGTATGGGTAACCAGACGTCTAAGTCGGGACAGTTCCCTAAAGGAACCCCGGCTCATTTTATGCATTTTAGGAAGGGTCCGGACTCGTGTAAATTTCTGGAAAAATGGTCTAGGCTAACTCAGGGAGATCCCAAAACTCAGTGGCCACTGTTAGGATCTTGGGACAAGGACCGAGTAGACGTCTTAAAAGACAAACTCGGCCAATCTAAAACTAAATTGGCAAAAGGAGAGGTTGACTGTTTCATGCAATGGTGGGTAGAGGCAAATCGTAGATGGACAGAATCGAAACTCGCCTCTCTCAAAGATTCAAATGATAAGTTAAAAGCTTTATTGGAAACCTCCTCTCCCACCACTAGACCGAGCGCTCCCCTTTATCCAGTTCTCCAAGCAGATCCCCCTTCATACTCCTGTCTCCGGGTGGGAAAAGACGAAGAAAACCCCTTGCTAGATTCCGGGGACGGTGATGAGGAAGACGCATTAATTGGCCTGGCAGCCTTGCGTCGGATCAATAGACAGCCACCCACGGCCCCAGCTCAGGAACAACTGTCACCAGATTTCTCAGCTCATGAACAATTCCCAGAGATCTCCAGTTCAGACCTGTCTGGATCATCCAGTACGGCCGAGGCCCATTCCTCTGAACCCACTCTGCCCCGTAAAAGCTCGCGCTTGGGCCTTAAAAATGTCCAGGCTCCCCTCCGAATCCTGCATACTGGGGGCCAAGAAGGGGGTCCCACTTGGAGCTATAAACCCTGGACTCGCACAGAGCTCCTTTCAATTGTAAAAGGCTTTCCAAAGCCCCAGGAAAATCCTACCAAATTTGCAGAGGAATTTTTGTTAGTATGTGACACCTATGAACCCTCTGAGGCAGACCTCCTGCAGCTGTGCAAGCTACTTGTAGCAGCCCCAAGTGAGCATGAAAAATGGCTCACAGCAGCAAATTGGCTCACTGCTGACCGCCACTCTACTTTACCAGACACTGGTCCTAGTGCTGATTACCGGAAAAAGTGTAAAGAGCGAGCTAAAAATCTATTTGAAGCCATCCCTCAGGTATGGACTCCTAAAACCAACTGGATGGTCATAAATGGCTGTAAGCAACAACAGGGAGAGAACCCGGGCGACTATCGCACTCGGCTAACTTACATTTTTCTGCAACATTCTGGTATACAACAGCCAGATAGAAATGGACAGGGCGCCCTGGCTAGTGCGTTTGTTAATGGCCTCCTACCTGCTATTGGCAATATGCTAAAACGAATAAGTGTTGGGTGGGAGACTGAAACCATGGACAAATTGCAAACAGTGGCAGAGCACTGCAACGTACTTTAAAGGGAAAGGAGGAACAATCAGTTCAACAGTTAATGGCCCTGCAAATACAGCATTATTCAGGGCAGGGCAAACAGTTCCGGGGACGGGGAAAATACCAGGGACGGGGACGTGGTTGAGGGAGGGGCAAAGGAACTGGTTTTTCGGGTTATGGGGATGTTTGTAATTACTGTAAAAAGCCCGGACATTGGAAGAAGGAATGTCCCAGCCGGCCTGGTAATTCTGTAAATAACCAGCTAGACCCCCTGCCAGCACAGCCAGTCAGTCCCCAGCCTTACTTTGTCTCACAGCAATGATGGGATGCCGGGGAACCTCAGGAAATTTTAACTCCTTTACTACCACTCACTCCTACGGGTGAGTGTGTGTTAACTATCAATGATCTTTCTCTCCCTTTCCTTGTTGATACGGGAGCTTCACTCTCTGCAGTTCGTACTACTGATCTGCCTGCGGTTCCCCGCTCCGGAAAAACTGTGTCCGCTGTGGGCATTACGGGAGTCCCAACCTCTTATCCCCTTTCAAAACCTCTACCAATCCAGGTTGGTCCCCTTTCTGCGGATCATGCCTTCCTTCTCTCTGATTCCACTCCGGTAAACCTTTTGGGTCGGGATCTGTTATGTAAGCTTGGCTGCACCATATACTGTTCCCCGGATGGGGTCTATTTACAAATTCCCCAGTCCTCTCTGAGTGATTCTGTAGCCTCCCTGCTGTCTGATACTTCCCTTTCCACTCCAGTCCCTTGTTGCCCACTGGTCCCATCCCTTGAACACCTAATTTCGCAGGTCCCATCCTCTCTGTGGCCAACCCATCCCTCTGAGGTGGGCCGCTTAAACACTGACCCCGTCTGCATTACTGTGGACTCCTCCAAACCCCTGCCTCGCCTTTCTCAATACCCTTTAAACCCTGAGGCAGAGGCTGGCATTGCTCCAGTCATAACTGCCCTGCGGGAGCAAGGCATTATTGTTCCCTGCTCCAGTCCCTGTAACACCCCTATCCTCCCAGTTCGAAAAGCTGATGGCAAATCATGGCGATTTGTTCAGGACCTCCGAGCCATTAATCGTATTGTCATACCCGCCTTTCCTGTTGTCCCAAACCCAGCAACGATTCTGGCTTCTATCCCACCAGCTACAACTCATTTTACTGTTGTTGATTTGTGTTCTGCTTTATTTTCTGTTCCGGTTCACCCTGACTCCCAGTACCTCTTTGCCTTTTCTTACAAGGGACAGCAATATACATGGACCATGCTTCCCCAGGGGTATACGGAAAGCCCATCTTACTTTTCCCAGGCATTAGCCCGAGACCTAGCTGACCTTGTTTTCCCATCCGGGTCCACTCTAGTCCAATATGTGGATGATCTACTCCTCTGTTCCCCCTCGTTATCTGCCTCAAAAACTGATTCTTTAGTGCTCCTTACTGCCTTAGCAAACAAAGGTCACAAGGCTTCTCGCTCTAAACTACAGCTCTGTCAAGCCTCTGTCACATACCTTGGTTTTCTCCTCTCCCAGGGTTCCCGTATGCTCTCTCCCACCCGTGTCCAGGCTATCCTTAGCTTTCCCCGACCCTGTCCCCACGCCAGGTCCGAAAATTTTTGGGCATGGCTGGATTTTGCAGGCAATGGATTCCCCAATATGCCTCCCTTGCAAAACCTCTCCAGGAAATCACTCGACTCTCTGTGCCTAATCCCATGCCATGGCCCCCTGAAGCAGACTCTGCCTTTGTTTCCCTCAAACAAGGTTTAGCTTCTGCCCCCGCTTTAGGGCTGCCAGACTATTCTAAGCCTTTTACCCTTTTCTGCCATGAACAATCTGGATGTGCACTTGGAGTTCTTACTCAGGTGCACGGAGAAAAGAACCGCCCAGTAGCTTATTTCTCTGCCACTTTGGACCCTGTGGCCCAAGGCCTACCCCCCTGCCTGCGTGCTGTGGCTGCCGCAGCGCGCCTAGTCGAAATGTCTGAATCCCTTGTCCTTCACTCTCCCCTTACTCTCACTCTGTGGAAACTCTGCTGTTACAACGTAACACAAGCCACCTCTCCTCCGCTCGCCTTACCAGGTACGAACTTCTACTGCTGTCGGCTTCGTATATCACCATAAAGCGTTGTTCTCAGTTAAATCCTGCCACTCTCCTTCCCTTGTCTAATGATGGTGATCCCCACGACTGTCTTGCAACTGTGTCTGCTGTCACTGTCCCGCGCCCTGACCTTTCTGATGTCCCTCTCCCTAACTCTGACCTTGTTTTGTTTACTGATGGTTCCTGTTTTCGAGACAGCCAAGGTCGTCTCCTTGCAGGATACGCTGTTGTGTCACTCTCTGAAACCCTTGAAGCTGCGCCTTTACCTTCTGTGACCTCAGTGCAAGTTGCTGAATTAGTCGCCCTCACCTGTGCCTGCTTTTAGGCGGAGGGACGCTCCGCCACCATTTACACTGACTCCCGCTATGCTTTTGGGGTTGTACATGACTTTGGCACCCTGTGGCAAGCTCGGAGTTTCCTTACCTCCGCCGGTACCCCCATTAAAAACGGCCCCTACATTGCTGCTCTCCTGTATGCAGTTTTACTTCCCTCTGCCCTAGCTATTGTTAAGTGCCCTGCCACTCGACGGCAGATACTGATGTTGCTAAGGGTAACGCATTTGCTGATGCCTCTGCTAAACATGCTGCTGCCATAGAACCTTCCCCAGATGCATTTCTAGGTTCCCTTTCTGTTTCTATAGCACCGCCGTCCCTCACTGACCTCACCCTGCTCCAGGATTCTGCCCCAGAAGCCGAAAAAGACTCCTGGGTTGCCCAGGGT
The DNA here is from genome assembly GCF_020497125.1 of Mauremys mutica. Taxonomy (NCBI): domain Eukaryota; kingdom Metazoa; phylum Chordata; order Testudines; family Geoemydidae; genus Mauremys; species Mauremys mutica. Next base: position 439,036 of record NW_025423297.1, read on the forward strand.
TGCTCTCTGCATCCTGATTCCCTTTGGCGTTCGCCTACTGGTGCCTTTGTGGCTCCCTTTTCACTCTACCCGTCTCTGGCCGCCCTGCTTCACAGTGTTTCGCATGTCGGAAAGGAGGGGATGGTCTCTGCTGTAACTAAGGTGGGATGGTGGGCCCCCTATTTCAGCTCTTTTGCAGCCCGCCACTGTGCCACCTGTACCACTTGTCAAAGCCACAATATTGGTAAACCTGTAAAAGTGGCTCAGGGATTCCGGGGCCTGCCCCAAGCACCCTTCTTGCATTGGCAACTTGATTTTGTACAATGCCCAAGTGCCAACGATATGAATTCATTTTGGTTATGGTATGTTTATTTTCTGGTTGGATTGAAGCCTTTCCTTGTCACAAGGCTGATTCACTGTCTGTTGCTAAATGTTTGTTAAATCATATTATGCCTGCCAAGGGAATTCCTGCCACTCTGTCCAGTGACCGGGGTACACATTTTACTGGACAAATTGTTCAACACCTGGATCGTATATTACATATCACACACCTGCTGCACTGTCCCTACCACCCACAAAGTGCAGGTGCTGTGGAAAGGCGAAATGGTGTACTTAAGAATAAGCTTGCTAAGATTTGTGACTCCACAGGGTTAAGCTGGCCAGCAGCTTTACCACTAGCCCTTATGGAAATGCGATCCACTCCATCCCAAAGGCATAAACTGAGTCCCTTTGAAATTGTTATGGGACGCCCTATGCGAGCTGTGGCTACCATTACTCCAGTCCCAGACTTGAACTTGACTCACAGTATGCTCCTTCAATACTGCAAGGGATTAATGCAAGCTGTAAGTCACTTCCATTCACAGGTTCGAGCCGCCTGGCCGACGGAACCCACCTCCGACGCTTGCCACAACCTCGAGCCAGGTGACTGGGTCTACGTACGGCACCATCATCGAAAACACGCCTTGGAACCCCGGTGGAAGGGTCCTCATCAGGTACTGCTTACTACCCAGACGGCTGTTAAACTATCTGGCATCGCAGCATGGATACATGCTTCGCAGTGTAAGAAGACACCCTCCCCGGCGAACCAATCATCACCTCAGGACCGCGCAGAGTCAATTTTGACTCCAGAAGAAGACGTAGAGAAACAGCCTGCAATACCTTACAATCTACGCTCTCGTAAGGGTTGCCAGAAGCAGACGACAACCTAAAGCAAGGCCCACCAAAAGAAGCAGTAGTGAGCCTAGCGCCTGCTGCCTGGTGGATGTAAAACCATGACTGTGGTTCCCTCAGTTGAGGTTGTCAGAACCAGAAGGGCCTTGCCTCCAACATGCACCTCTGGTGGCGCCTGTTCCTCGGCTGCTGGTGTCTTAAGGTCTGGGGAGCCCACAATGACAATTCTTTTATCCAGCAGCAAGTGTGGATAGCTCAGACCCTTAATATTTCTAAATGCTGGGTCTGCAGCCACATCCCAGCCCATTCTCAAGCTGGTATTCCTGTCCTGGCTATCCCACTCAATTCCCCAGATCTCACGGGAGGACCTCGTCCGTTTAACAAAACATGGAACAGCAATGACACTTGGGAAGCAGTGGGAATAAGTGTATCTAACTGGATAAGTGTGGTGGAGGGAAAGGGTCGCTGGTGTTGGGTGTCTAATGGGACAGGGCTGGATCTGGGAAAAAGCCGTTGCCTTCAGCATATCGTGGCCAATGGTGTATGGGATTATTCAAACAAAACTAAAGAGTGGCGGGCTGGGTATGGGGATATGAATTTTTTCTCAACCTGGGATCAAACAGAAAAATCAATCTCATGTTCCCCTTACAGTAATTTTAGTAAAAATAATACAATCTTTCAATGCCATACAAACACTACCACTCCTCGTAAGGAGAATTACCCTGTTCCCTTTGGAGGATATTACTCCTCATTTGTAGACACCTATGTAATAAATGGATGCAATCGATCCTTCCCGGCCTTAATAGGCCATCATTGGGTTTGTGGAACCAAAGCTTATACTGCATTACCAGCTAACTGGTCAGGTATCTGTTATCCCGCCCAACTCTTCCCACAATTCCGAGTGCTAGGTTCCTTCCCACGAGAACGCCTCCGTAATTTCAGGCGAAAAAGAAGGGACTTACCAGATGCCCAATGGTATATAAATAACATAAGCCCCTTAACCTGGGAAGATGCCATTGGCGGTTCCCTTATCCCACTTGGGGGAGTAATACACCATGCAAAAAGGCTCATGAGGTTACAAGCAGTAGTTGAAATAATGGCAAATGAAACCGGAGAGAGTTTAAAAACTCTGGCCAAAGAAACAGAGGCGATCCGACAGGTGGCCCTTCAAAACCGTCAGGCATTGGACATAGTGCTGGTGGCCAAAGGAGGGACCTGTGCACTCATTGGAAAAGAATGTTGTGTGTATATACCTGACAATACCAATGAGGTAATAGATCGCACTAGCCACTTAGAACAAATCGCATATCTTCCCCATGAAGAGCCGAGTTCTTTATGGAAGTGGCTAAGCAACCTGTTCAATTTCTCTGGCCTAGGAAACTGGTTGTTTCAGGGAGCCCTGACTATCCTGTTTGGAATCCTAGTGATTTTTGTATGTTTTCAGTTAATCTCCTGTTGTATCCAAAATTGTGTAAAATATGCCACCCAGGTGACTGCCCCAAAACAGAGTGCTAATATGATGATTTTAAATATCGCTGATGAACAAAAAGATAAAGAACGGTTAATATGTGGAACCCAGTCCATCGTTGGTCATGGCGAAGCGTGACCAAAAGGAGGGATTGTGAAAGTAGAATGAATTATATTACAAAAATAGATAGGATTAAAGAAATGCTGTCTGTACCTTTAAGGAAAATCGCTGGAATGCTGGAGTCCAGGTGTCAGGATTACAGACATTAACATAGAACAATTGCACCGTTTAAGGGCAATTGGTGAAGCATTAGCCTTAGATCAATAGGAGTTAGTAAGGAAGTAGGATATGCATGCTATGCCCCAGGTGAATTTTGCTGTTTTTCTCTCTTTGTCCCTTTGTTTGATTCCTGCTCTTTTATCTGTATAAATAAGACTGTTTGGGTCTTGCATGGCCACTCACATTATCTGAGTGTTATTGGCGGAGCGCTGCGCTAATAAAAACAGAGTGGTCTGACAAATTGTGAGTCTTGATTCTAACTTTGACAGAAGCCAATGCAAGGCAAACACAGACCAAAACAAGCTGTACACGCACACTGGGCTTGGGGTTAAGGGGAGAGACAAGAATTCAAACAAGTTGGGTTCAGTTCCCGGTTCTGCCCCAAATTCTCCATGCAAACTTGAGCAAATCACTTCAGCTCTCGGAGCTTCAGTTTCCCCATCTGTAAAATGGAGACTCGCCTCCCACCGTTGGCCTATTTAGCCTCTGAGCTTTTTGTGGCAAGGCCTCTCTGTCCCTGTGGGCACGTCTACACTGCAGTCAGACAAAGGCGGCTGGCCCGTGCCCGCTGACTTGGGCGCACACGGCTCAGGCTGTGGGGCTGTTTAATGGTGGTGTCCATGTTCCGGCTGGGGCTGCAGCCCAAGGTCTGGCACCCTCCCACCTCGCAGGGTCCTACAGCCTGGCCCCAGCCCAGCCCAGCCATCTACACTGCAATTAACCAGCCCCTTCGCCTGAGCCCTGTGAGCCTGAGGCAGCTGCCATGGGCCAGCTGGGGGGGGGGGTTAACGGCACAGTAGAGATACCCTGGGTGTCTGTTCAGCACCTGTCAGAATGGGGACCTTGACCTTGGTCAGTTTCTGCACAGAGCCCTGACCAACAGGGGGCCTGATCTCAGTCAGGGTCTCTGCAACTCCCGGCATTACAGGATCCTGGATTTTGTTTAGGGCCCCTGCAGCGCCTGGCAAAATGTGGGGCCAGGATCTCTATCAGGGTCTGTGCAGTGCACAGTACAGTGGTGGGACGTGATCTGGGTTGGGGTCAGTGCAATGCCAGACCCAACGGGGACATACATCTCAGTCGAGGTCTCTGAAGTGCCCAGCACAATGGATGAAGCAGTTTGGGCCATAGTCGTGCACTGCCTGGCACAAAGGGGGCCATGATCTCGGTCCAGGTCTCAGTTTTACCTGGCACAACAGTGGGGTCTGATCTCACCTGGGGTCTCTTCAGCGCCTGGCAGAAAAGGGCCCAGATCTCAGTTGGGGTCTCTGCAGCACCTGGCAGAAAAAGGGCCTTGCTCAGTGTGATAAGCGCCCTGATCTCAGTCACACACCTGGAGAGAAAAGCGGGAAGATTTTCGAGGAGTGGGGCTGGAGTCAGAAAGTCGCTGGCTGTGGGGTCTGGGGAATGTGACTGGGGGGGAGGGAGCTACTGGGTTGGGCAGGGTGGGGGAGGGGGGGGAGTAGCTGGACTAGGAAACCTGGGGCTGGGCCATCTCCATGGGGGACACTTGCTCCTCCCCCCCCTTGCTGGCCCTTCCCAGGCCCCGTTGCCAGCAGAGAGAGGCCCCCCCAGCCCAGCCCAGCCCAGCGGTGTCCCTGTCTCAGGGCCCCCCCAGCCTCTGCCCATTCACCCTCTGCCCAGCTCAGGAATCGCTCGGGGGAACCATTTCCCACCCGCACAAGGACAAATCCCTGCAGGTGGAAATGGGGGAAACCCCCCAAACCCGAGCTCTGAACTGGTCACTGGCGAAGGGGAGAGAAAATGGGGCACAATTGGGGGGGGGGACAGGGAACTTCTCAGGGGTTGGGGGGGTCACCCTGGGGGCTGCTCGTGGCTCTCTAGGGAGAAAGGGGGCAGGGCGGGGGGGCGGGGGGGGTCCCCACGGGGGGGGCAGCGGTAAATCCGAGGGGATCTCAGCCCCCCCTTTTCTCTCCCCGCTCCTCGGGGGGTCACCGGCTCCTCCCCCCCCGGCCATGTCCAGTCCAACAGCCCCCCTTTTCCCTCTAGTTATGTAGCAGTAATATAAAATCCCCTCAGATCTCGACGGTGTTCATAGACTATCAGGATTGGAAGGGACCTCAGGAGGTATCTAGTCCAACCCCCTGCTCAAAGCAAGAACAATCCCCAGATTTTTACCCCAGTTCCCTAAATGGCCCCCTCAAGGATTGAACTCACAACCCCGGGTTTAGTAGGGCAGTGCTCCAACCACTGAGCTATCCCTCCTCCCTCTTGTATGTTATCACTTGCGTAGTTTCTGATATGTATTCTCTGCAAATCTAAAAATTATCCTAAGCCCCACTTTTTCTCTAATTGTCTATTTCTAAATGACTATGGCCTGAGATTTTTCCCTGTCTCTTTAATTATAAAATACTAAGAAAATCTCAGATTTACACCTTTTCTCAGATTCCTGAACATGGATATAAAATGTTGGCAAATGTTGCCCATTTTCTCTCTATTCAGTTATCAGATATTGATGTGAAACACTCAGATTTTACCTCGTATCAACAACTGATATAAAATCCCTCTGATTTTCCACTTTCCTCTCTAAACAGATTTAATACCCATCAAATCCAGAGGCCTCCCCCTGTTTGGGGGATCAGTGGTTCCCAGCTGGTAACAGGAGAGTTGGCTGGACCCTTTTCTTTTCTCCAGCTGGCACTGGGTGAGGAGGTCACTCTGAGTGCAGCGTGGGTCCAGAAGTATCCCAAAGCCCATGTGAGGGGTTGCTTCCCGCAGTGCGAATATGTAGCTAGTGACAGGGCATGGACCTTTCTTGCCCTTCCATTCTCTTGTTAAAGCAGCACCACCCAGGGATCCCTCTGCCCGTGTGACTGGCCAGCAGGGGGCAGTGATAACTTTCTATCCACTTAGCAGACACAGTGAGGTAACACTTGTTGGGGTAGGGGATGGGGTGTCTGTGTGGGGAGATTGCAGCTGGAGCTGAAGGGGCATTGTGGGAGGGGGAGACCTCTGGGTGACTGGGCAGGGGGTACCCTACTCAAATTGGTGAGTTCTGGAGGTTTGGTGGGGGATTCTGATGTGCCCAGCCCTGAGGCTATGGGTCCTGGAGGTGGGTATCCCTGGGGACTTGTTGGTGCAGAACAGTGAGGGTGGGCATCTCTCGGGGAGGCGGGGCAGGGGGTTAGAGGGAGCCTGGTGCTGTGCCAGGGGCTCAGTCATGCCCAGTGCACAGAGCTGGGTAGGGGAGTGCCAGGAACTAGGTCGGGATGCCAGGCAAGCAGAGGGAGGGGTCCCGTTGTAAAGCATCAGGGGGTCCCAGACAAACGGCCTGGCAGGTCCTGCTGGAGGACAGGTGGGGGTCCTAGGCAGGCAGTAGGGGAATCTTGGGCAGGCAGTGAGGGACTGAATTCCCAGTGAGGGGTCCCTTGGGGGGGTGGTCCCTGGATTTTGGGGGCTCTTGGTGGGGGGAACCCTTTAGGATTCCCACCCTGCCAGTGATGGTCTGGTGGGGGTTCTCTGGCCAGTGGGGTGCTGAGGGGTATCTGGAGTCCCTGTTCAGGGATTTGGGGGTTGGGTCCCAGGGAATATCTGGTGGGACCCTGGCTGCGGGCTCTGGGCTCTGGGTACTGGGGGTGTCTGGGGGCTGCTACTAACGATGCTCCTTCTATCTCATCAGCTTGTGCCAGAATCCTGGCTCCAAGCACATCCCAGCATTCCCCAGCCAGGCCCAGTCACCGTGATAACTTTCTATCCACTTATCAAACACCTTGAAAACTCCAAAACCTTCCAGTTCCATTGGTAAAATTTGTGCCCCGAGTCCTTATACTAGATCTGATGGGTGGGAAAGGGGCTAGAAATGCCACACAATGGTCTCTTCCACAGCGTTCTGGACTCCTTCTTTCTGAAATCTGGTTTCATTGAGACCATTGTTAATCCAGAGTCACTGCATGGAAAGACAGGGAGTGACTCCAGATGGACAGTGGGGCGAACGAGATCAGCAATTCTCCCTGTGAGAATTCTCACATTAGCTGCTCTCCCCAGAGAGCTAAAGGAGGGAAGCTGCTCAAACGCTCTGTCCCTCTGCGCTCAGGATATTGGGGTTCAGCTTCCTGGATCAGACGCTGCACTCTCCATTGTGATCTGGGAGACCAGGCTTAGCAGCTGCTGCTCCCCCAGCGGGGTTCTGTGCTGGTATGTGACCTTAATTAAAGCTTTTTTCTCTGCCCGGCCCAGGGGATAACTTTCTGCAGCTGGTAGTAGCTCCCTAGGGCAGCCCTGGGCCCTGTTAATGCAAATTCTGAGCCACAGACTCCAGGTTACTGAAAGACCTCAGGGAAAGTGTTGGGGACTGGCAAGAAAGTGACTCTGCACAAACAGCACCAGGAGAAAATCCAGCCCTGGGAGAGCAAAGAACCAGGAATGGGACTGTCTCAGCCAGAGGGGCAGGGAGAGAGGACAGGGGAAGGAGATACTGAAAGGGGCAGTGGGAGAAATGAGTGAGGGGAGAGATTTCCAGCTCTCTAGTTCACCCAGACACATGTATTGCAGCATCCCTGGGCAGAACCACTGTCCAGTGAACAAGAAAAGGCTCAGACAGAGGAAAAGCCAGTTCCTGACTCCATATTCCCCTGCTGGGGTGTGACTGCCGTGGAGTAAGTGTCCGAGGGAATCCCCCACAGTGACTCCTTGGGTTCTGCTCTTTTCCAGCCTTGTGTTCAGAGACTTTGTTACGGGGTGAGGGGAGGCAGAAGGGAGGTTAAAAATGTCTCTGTGGGCTTAGCCTGTCAGGAGGGGCCAGGTCTACACTCTAATAAAGAGAGATCAAGCATGTTCCCAGCATGGCAGAGTCTAGGATGTCTGTCTGCAGGGAAGGGGCCTTGGGGACTCGTGATGTGAAATTAACTAAAGCCTGTTCTGAAACCCCCACAACTGCCCTTCTCGCCCTGCCAGGCTCCAGAATGACGTCCATGTTTTTCTCCAGCTCATCCCATCCTCCCATGACACAGGGAAGAGAAATGGCTGCAGTGGAGCCAGCTCAGGTAGGGATTATTTTTTTGAGCGGGGGTTGGTGGGTTCCTACAGGAGGGAGAGGCACAGCAAATACACCGGAGATGGGCAGGTTTGCACAGTCTGGTTTGGAGGTTGGCGCGGGGCAGGAAATGCACAGGGTGGAGAAAGGGAGGACAGGGTGTGACAAACCTGCTGGGAGTTGTTTAATAAGTGGCCTAGATTCTAGGAACAGACCCAGGAGGTTCGGAGGTGGAAATGCTCTAGTTTGTGGAGCAGAAAATAACCCACGTGAATGGGGCTGGGAAAACTGACCAGACTCATAGTGCTGGAGCCTGACCCGACTAACCAGTGGCTGCTGTGAAATATGAAGGGGATACCCACCAGTGAGGGTTAGGGGAGATTCCCCTCCCTTCATATCCAGCTCCTCACAATGAGGAGGGTGTTGGGCTTCCTACCAGGGAGCTCTCCCTGGTCCCTGCTAGGGGCTCCCTCTCCTCTATCAGTCTGTGGCTAGTAGGTGTAGGTATGTGATGGATCTACTGGGAGAGATAAGGGGCTCTCTTTTTCCCCTCACTCTGATGTTTCCGGGATGCTCTGAGCAGGGTGGGGGTGGGACTTTGTTGACTGCAATCCACCCAGGGCTTCCCTTTGATGGGCTCCTCTCCCCACAAATAGTGGGGCTGTGAATGGGGCAGCAGGTATTGAGTGTTGGACTCTTGCTCTTTCAGGGGCCGGTAGCCTTCGAGGAGGTGGCTGTGTATTTCACCAGTGAAGAGTGGGCTCTGCTGGACCCCACTCAGAGAGCCCTCTACTGGGATGTCATGCAGGAGAACTATGAGAATGTGACCTCACTGGGTAAGGGTTACTGTCCCCTCGGTTCTTGGAAGGGGAAATGGAGAGATAAGGTTTACGCCAGCCCCACAATGCCACCTCTACTCTGCCCAGTTTCAGCATCGCCCCAATATGCCAGTGACACATACACTACCAGAGACCCTCCCCTGCTGCAGAACACTTTGGGAACAGAGCATAGGAGCCGTATCGCACAATGTCAAATATCTCCTGTTTGCTCAAGTAAAACTGAGGGTTAAGTGCAGCATAATCAACAGAAGCTTCCTAGGGGTCACCAGGTGAAATTAATAGGCAGCAGGTTTAAAGAAAATGAAAGGAAGTTCTTCTTCACGCAGCGCACAGTCAACTTGTGGAACTCCTTACCTGAGGAGGTTGTGAAGGCTAGGACTATAACAGCGTTTAAAAGAGAACTGGATAAATTTATGGTGGTTAAGTCCATCAATGGCTATTAGCCAGGATGGGTAAGGAATGGTGTCCCTAGCCTCTGTTTGTCAGAGGATGGAGATGGATGGCAGGAGAGAGATCACTTGATCATTGCCTGTTAGGTTCACTCCTTCTGGGGCACCTGGCATTGGCCACTGTCGGTAGACAGGATACTGGGCTAGATGGACCTTTGGATCTGACCCGGTACGGCCGTTCTTATGTTATGTATGTGTGTGCATTTGGTGCAAGGAGCTCCTGGCCCTCAGAGACCGTGTGGAGGCTTTGGAGACCAGGGTGCTGGAACTGGAGGAGCTAAGGGAGGCAGAGAAGTATGTTGATGAGGCTTTCTGGGACACTATAGAATTTTCCCAACTCCGGTCAGACAGCCCCCCACATTGTTGAGGAGGATGAAAGGCCCAGGGAATGAGAGCAGTCAACGGGAGCAGAGGGAAAGCTTCTCATAGTTGGGACCCTCCTTCCAGATAGTGTTGGGGTAACCTCTTGCACTGAGGTTACCTCACCGGGGGAGGGAACTCCAGTCATTAAGAAAAGGCAGCTGTTAGTAATGGGAGATTCGATCATTAGAAACAAGGATATCTGGGTTTGTGATGACCGGGAGAGCCGTATGGTGACTTGCCTGCCTGGTGCGTAGGTTGCGGATTTCTCAAGGCATCTAGATAGATTTATGTGTAGTGCTGGGGAGGAGCCAGTGGTCATGGTACATGTAGATACCAATGACATAGGGAAGGGTAGGTGAGACGTACTGGAGGCCAAATTTAATCTGCTAGGAAAGAGACTGAAATCCAGGACCTCTATGTGGCGTTCTCAGAAATGCTCCCAGTTCCACACGCAGGGCCAGGTAGGCAGGCAGAGCTTCGGAGTCTCAATGCGTGGATGAGATGATGGTGTAGCGAGATGGGGTTTAGATTTATTAGGAACTGGGGAAACTTTGGGGATGGAGGAGCCTATACAGGAAGAATGGGCTCCACCTAAACCAAAGTGGATCCAGACTGCTGGCAATTAACATTAAAAAGATTGCAGAGCAGTTTTTAAACTAGGAGATGGGGGGGAAAGCCAATGGCTGCAGAGGAGCACGTGGATCGGACAGAGACTTCTCTTAGAGGAGAGTGTAGTGATAGAGATTTTTCTAGTTTTAGTCAGGAAGAGAGGCTGGAAGAGGATAAAGTAGGGGCCAGATCAGACGAGACGCATTCACACACAACAGAATCTGACACGTCAGAAAAGGGCAGACAAATAAACAGTGACAAGTTTTTAAAGTGCGTGTACACAAATGCTAGAAGTGTAAATAATAAGATGGGTGAATTAGAGTGCCTCGTGTTAAAAGAGGATATTGTCATAATAGGCATCACAGAAACCTAGTGGAGTGAGGACAGTCAATGGGACACAGTCATTCCAGGGTACAAAATATATCGGAAGGACAGAGCAGGTCATACTCGGGGGGTGGGGAGGGGAGTGGCACTGTATGTTAAAGAAAATGTAGACTCAAATGAAGTAAAAATCTTAAATGAAACCGCATGTTCCATAGTATCTCTCTGGATAGTAATTCCATGCTCTAATAAGAATATAACTGTAGGGATCTATTATCGACCACCTGTCAAAGACAGTGATAGTGAGGATGAAATGCGAAGGGAGATTAGAGATGCTATCAAAATAAAGAACTCCATAATAGTGGGAGATTTCAATTATCCCCATATTGACTGGGTACGTCTCCTCAGGACAAAATGCAGAGACAAAATTTCTCGATACTTCAAATGACTGTTTCTTGGAGCAGCTGGTACAAGAACCCGCAAGGGGAGAAGCAACTCTCCATTTAGTCCTGAGTGGAGCGCAGGATCTTGTCCAAGAGGTAACTATAACAGGACCGCTTGGAAATAGTGATCATAATATAACAAAATTTAACATTCCTGTGGTGGGAAGAACAGCTCAACACTGTGGCATTTAATTTCAGAAAGGAGAACTATGCAAAAATGAGAGGGTTAGTTAAACAGAAATTAAAAGGTACAGTGACTAGAGTGAAATCCCTGCAAGCCGCATGGACACTTTTCAAAGACACAATATTAGAGGCCCAACTTAAATGTATACCCCAAATTAAAAAAACACAGCAAAAGAACTAAAAAGAGCCACTGTGGCTTGGCTTAACCATGTAAAAGAAGCAGTGAGAGATAAAAAGGCATCTTTTAAAAAGTGGAAGTCAAATCCTAGTGAGGTGTCTATAGAAGGGAGCATAAGTACTGCCAAATTAAGTGTAAAAATGTAATAAGAAAAGCCAAAAAGGAGTTTGAGGAATAGCTAGCCAAAAACTCAGAAGGTAATAACAAAATGTTTTCTAAGTACATCAAAAGCAGGAAGCTGCTAAACAACCAGTGGGACCCCTGGACGATTGAGATACAAAAGGAGCTCTTAAAGACGATAATGTCATTGCGGAGAAACTAAATGCATTCTTTGCTTCAGTCTTCATGGCTGAGGATGTTAGGGAGATTCCCAAACCTTTTGTGGGTGACAAATCTGAGGAATTGCCACAGATTGAAGTGTCACTAGAGGTTTTGGAACTAATTAATAAATTTAACTGTAACAAGTCACCGGAACCAGATAGTATTTACCCAAGAGTTCTGAAGGAACTCAAATGTGAAATTCGGGAACTATTAGCTATGGTTTGTAACCTGTCCTTTAAATCAGCTTCTGTACCCAATGACTGGAAGATTGCTAATGTAACGCCAATATTTAAAAAGGGCTCTAGAGGTAATCCTGGCAATTACAGACCGGTAAGTCTAATGTCTGTGCCAGGCAAATTAGTTGAAACAATAGTAAAGAATAAAATTGTCAGGCTCATAGAAGAACAAAAATTGTTGGGCAAAAGTCAACATAGTTTCTGTAAAGGGAAATCATGTCTTACTAGTCTATTAGAGTTCTTTGAAGGTGTCAACAAACATGTGGACAAGGGGGATCCAGTGGACATAGTGTACTTAGATTTCCAGAAAGCCTTTGACAAGGTCTCTCACCAAAGGCTCTTACATAAATGAAGTTATCATGGGATAAGAGGGAAGATCTTTTCATGGATTGAGAACTAGTTAAAAGACAGGGAACAAAGGGTAGGAATAAATGGTAAATTTTCAGAATGAAGAGGAGTAACTAGTGGTGTTCCCCAAGGGTCAGTCCTAGGACCAATCCTATTCAACTTATTCATAAGTGATCTGGAGAAAGGGGTAAACAGTGAGGTGGCAAAGTTTGCAGATGTTACTAAACTGCTCAAGATAATTTAGACCAAAGCAGACTGTGAAGAACTTCAAAAAGATCTCACAAAACTAAGTGATTTGGCAACAAAATGGCAAATGAAATTTCATGTGGATAAATGTAAAGTAATGCACATTGGAAAAAATGACCCCAACTATACATACAATATGAAGGGGGCAAATTTAGCTACAGCTGATCAGGAAAAAGATCTTTTTGTCATTGTGGATAGTTCTCTGAAGACATCCAGCAGTGTGCAGAGGAAGTGAAAAAAGCAAACAGGATGTTAGAAATTATTTTAAAAGGGATAGACAATAATACAGAGAATATCTTATTGCCCTTATATAAATCAATAGAAATAACTAATTTAGACCCCATCATTTTATATGTATATTTGGGATTATGTTTTCCAGTGGGCTGCACTATGTGTTATCCTGACATTAGTAGTGCTGAGATGCTGCATTAAGCAATATCCCCGCCCTTCCTGTCCCCTTTCTCCACTGAGCCCCACGCTTATGTTCCCAGCTTCCCCAGGACTCTCTCTTTGTCTCTGGACCTGTCTGTCAGCAAGAAGCAGAGCCAGGGAGACTTGCCCTCTGTCTGGAGACTTCGATTTCTGGGACATGGATTTACTTTCTATGTGTTTTAGGAGACTTTGAAATTGAGTGTCTGTGACATTAAGCACAGTACAATCTGGACTGTTGAACAGCTGTGTCCCCTCAGTTCCCCAGGCTGGGGTGCCTTTTACACTGCTCTACTGTGAGAGCAGCCACTCCTGGGCAGGTAACACGCAGTCTCCAGCATGTAACTCGCTCCCAGCTACACAGTTTTGAGTGCTGCTAGTCAGCAACTCCCGAATAACCCACAGGAGAGCCCCAGAAAATTCTCTGCTCCCAGACATCCCCCAGAAATGTGCATCTTGTCCTGTCCAGCACACTACTGAACAATGGGAGCTCATATGAAATCTGTTATTTCATCAATGGAAAATGATATGCACCAGCCTTGTTATTCCAAATGGAGTTTCCAACACACTTTAATCCAACCACACTGGTTAGATAAAACAATAAGCCAAGATTGTTAACTACTGAAGGGAAAAAAAAAGATTTTCAGTGACTACAAGTAATGAGGCATAAAAGTCAGAATTGTTTATGAAAGAAATGCAAGATAAAGCACAAACTAACGTCTAAGTTAACCAGCTAAAATGATTTAAAACAAATGTTTCTGTCACCATCTGCTGAGACAGGCTGGCTTTCCTTTCAGCCAGGACTCCCTCTAACCTGCCCCTGCTGCCCACATTTAGTTCTTCAGGAGTTGTCATGAGCAGAAGGAAAGGAGCGGGAGGGGGAGAGAGAGGCCTGGTCTACACTGGAGGGGGGGAGGGTCGAACTAAGGTACGCAACTTCAGCTACGCGTCGAACTACCTTAGTTCGAACTTCTTACCTGTCCAGACGCCGCGGGATCGAAGACCGCGGCTCCCCCGTTGACTCTGCCACCGCCGTTTGCGATGGTTGAGTTCCGGAGTTGACGGGAGCACGTTCGGAGTTCAAACTATTGCGTCTAGATTAGACGCGATAGTTCGAACTCCGAGAAGTCGAACGCTACCCGTCGACCCGGCCGGTAAGTATAGACGTACCCAGAGAGAGTCTCATGCATTTTCCTAACATCTCTTTATAATTCAGTCCTTTGTACTAGAAACAAATCCAGTTCTCAGCTGAATCATGGTGATAGGCTGTCATAGATATGAGCTTCAAGTGGTCCCTGCGATGGAATGTAAATGTCTTCACACCTTCCCCCTCCTGGAGAATGGCTATTTGACCAGCTGTTTGCCTTGCTGCCTCTGAGGAACTTAGGGTTAGGGTTGCAACTTTTTCAGTAATATCATACTGTAAAATCTCATAACTTTACATACAGAGTTGCTACACATTTTAAGGAGGATATTCAGTAGATTATGTCTTTTCAAATGTTACCTCACAAGCCATACAGTGATAAATGAAGGGGAGGGGAGGGATCTCCCTTTTATAAACACCCAGCCAGCCAGATTGCTGTAAAATCCTTGTTGGTGTGACTTCTCTGCTTGCTTTACCTGTAAAGGGTTAACAAGCCCACAGGTAAAAGAAAAGGAGTGGGCACCTGACCAAAAGAGCAATGGAAAGGCTAGAACTTTTTTAAATGGGACAGTAACTTTCCCTTTGTCTGTTGTTCTCCGGAGAAGGCAACACGGAGTAGCAATGCTGTGTGTGGCTTGAAGCAGGTTTGAAAATTCATCTTCCATCCTTAGAAGAAATGATTTGGACAGGGAAGTTTAGACAAACACAATCAGGTTTATATTTTTTATTTTGGCTTTTGGAGCTCCTCTGTGCTATCCCAGATGCTTTTTTTTGCTTCTAAGCTTTAAGCTGAACCCCCAAGAAAGCTATTTTGGGTGCTTACAACAATTGTTTCTTTTAAGATCTAGCAAAAGCCTAAGTTCCAGATTTATTGTTTTTCCTTTTCAATTTTAATAAAATTTACCTCTTTTAAGAACAGGGTTGGATTTTTGGTGTCCTAAGAGGTTTGTGCATGTCGTTTGATTAGCTGGTAGCCACAGCTAATTTCCTTTGTTTTCTTTCTCAGCTCTTTCCCGGAGGGGAGGTGAAAGGGCTTGAGGGTACCCTAGAGGGAAGAATTCTCAAGTGCTCCTTCCTGGGTCCAAGGGTTTGGGGTTTTTTTGCATCTGGGTGGTGGCAGCATTTACCAAGCCAAGGTCAGAGAAAAGCTGTAACTTTGGGGGTTTAATATAAGCCTAGAGTTGCACAAATTAATTTTTAGAATCCTGGCGGGCCCCCACTTTCTGCACTCGGAGTGACAGAGTGGAGATTCAGCCCTGACACATACTATGAACAAAATTGATCATAATTTTCTAGAAGAGTGAACATAGGGGCACAGATTTGCACAGTGTCTGTCTGTGTGTTCCCAACATATATGTGGGTATTTCAGTCCCTCACAAGCAAGGTGTTCGGCATCTTCAAACACCTGGGGAACCGGTCCTGGGAATTCACTGGTTTATTAAGTGACACTGTATGGAATTGAGAGACACTTTATATTATTGTTATTTTATTATAAATACCGATATGATGAAATTGCAATGAATCATGCTAGATATGCCATGTAAGGTGTCAATGAAAATGTTATGATTTTCCAAGTTTGATAATCTTGTTTCTATCTTTGTATTGTGAGTGATAGATATGTAGGGTATATCTGTATTCCAGACTTGTGTAGTGTTTCTGAGTGACACCCCCAGACATATTGGCTTCAGCACTGCCCAGCCTGTTTGATGGCCCATCCAGGGTCATCAGCTGTACAATGAACCCATTGAAAGGATCAAGGGCATAAACCTATTGAGTCAGCAAGACATGCAGGGGTATGTCTGTGTGCTGAGACCTCCAAGGCTTTTCCATGCCATGTGCTGTGAAGGTTGTGTTTGGGACACAGGAAGTACAAGCCACTTGGCAAAAGGAATATAAAGGGCAGCTGCATCATCTCCATTTTGTCTTTAATCCCTCTTCCTACCTCTGCAGCAACTTCTCTACAAACTGAACCCTGGAACAAAGGACTGAATGATGTGGATGTGTACCAGAGAGCCTCTCAAGCCAGCAACTCACCAATACTGCTAAGAACCAGATATAGAGATTTCTGAATGTATCTGACTGTTTTCCCATTTTAACAATTTCCTTTTTCTTTCCTTCTTTTATAATAAACCTTTAGTTTAGATGCTTTCTTGCTTATAAACCTTTAGTTTAGATGCTAAGGATTGGCTGGCATCATAGTATTCTGGGTAAAATCCAAACCTATACAGACCTGGTAATGTGGCTGACTCTGGGGTCAGAAGAACACTTTGTTTATGTGAGCAGAGTTTTTAAATAACCTCTCACTGTGCCGGACCTAGGTGCTGATTGGGAGTCAGAGAACTGGAATGCAGTAAAGGGGGCCATGTGATGTCTTTTTTCAGTTTCTTGATAACCAGTGTGGGGGATCAGAAGCACAGTTGGTGACTGATCAGTGAATTTAATTTCCGTGTTAACCACCAGTTTTGGGAGCATCTGCTCTCCCTTTTTCAGCCTGCTCTGATCTTGCCATTTTCAGTGTGGACTGCCCCAGGCACACTGGGTCACAGTAAGCACTGAAGTTAAATTAATAGTGCTTTTTTTTTAACACAGTCTTATGAAATCAACTGAACTCCTTTGTTTTCTTTCATCTGAGCAGGGTTTCCAGTTTCCAAACCTCATATAATCTCCCAGCTGGAACAAAGGGAAGAGCCATGGGTCCCAGACCTCCAGGGTTCAGAGGAAAGAGAGATCCTGAGCGCTCCCTGCACAGATGAGGAAACATTAAACCACCTCAGAATCTGTAAGTGCCTGAAGGAAACATCTGGGATGCCCTACAAAGCCTTTGGAAGGTTTCTCAGTTCATTACTGTCCCTAGCAGGGGTCGTATCTTTAGGGTAAATATAGCTCATGGCTTCCTGTAAACTCTAGCAGACACCAGGCAGTAGCTTCCTCCCTTCCCCCTGTGAATTTGGATGGGATGTGAGGGCCGAATTGATCCCCTCCTCTCTCCTGTTTGGGGGAAGAACTTGGGGGAGTTCAGTTCTTGTTTTTATTTGACCTCTCTCCAGCACTTGTATTGGTTTGGCCTTCCCCTTTCCATCCCTGTTTGAAGTTTCTGTCTCTATCACAGCAGGTGACGCAATGGTAGGTGAGAAAGAGGAGCAGAATTCTCAGCAGGAAAATGTTGAGCAAGTGGCTAAACACAGAGAATTATCGCAAAGATCGAAAAGGAATGTGTCCAGGAGTCATGAGCAGAGAAAATCCTGTGAGATTCAGCACAGACCAGAAAGAGAGCAAGGAAACCAGCCAGAGGAGAAAGTGGATAAATGTATTTTCTCTTGGGGAACACAGAAGGTCCTCATGGAAACCACAACACAGCAGGAAATCCTCAGGCGAAAGAGAAAAAATACATGCAGTGGGTGTGGAAAAACCTTCTCTCGCAGCTCAGCCCTTTCTGTACATCAGAGAATCCACACAGGGGAGAGGCCCTACGAATGCCGTGAGTGTGGGAAAAACTTCACTCACAGATCAGCTCTTTCTGTTCATCGGAGAATCCACACAGGGGAGAGGCCCTATGAATGCCGTGAGTGTAGGAAAAGCTTCACTCACAGATCAGCCCTTTCTGAACATCAGAGGATCCACACAGGGGAAAGACCCTACAAATGCAGTGAGTGTGGGAAAACCTTCACTTGCAGCTCAGCCCTTCTTACCCATCAGAGGATCCACACAGGGGAGAGGCCCTACGAATGCCGTGAGTGTGGGAAAACCTTCACTTGTAGCTCAAACCTTATTACCCATCAGAGAATCCACACAGGGAGAGGCCTTATAAATGCTGTGAGTGTGGGAAAACCTTCTCTTGGCTCTCAGCCCATGTTAGCCATCAGAGAATCTGCAAGGGAGATCAACATTGTAAAAATCTCTACGGCTATCAAGACTTTCTTTTCTTTAATACTTTTCCTGATTCCCACATAGTAACTTTTAAAGCTCTTTGAACTGTCTGCAGCACCGTTATCCCTCAGCTTGTCCAGATGAGTGGCCCATTTTTGCCTTTTGCAGTTCGCCCTCTTTTGAGATGGACCTATTTGTCCTTTCTATTGTCCCACAAGTAATTGGAGTGTGCCCTTCCTATGAGGAACCAGGGAGCGTCAAATTTATACCATTCCTCCTATTGCAAAGTTATTGTTAGTCACCTACTATACAGATTGTATCATTGCCAGTTGTTCTCCCGTTGCTCTGGCTTTTGCTGAAGAGCAGATATATTGGGAATTTTTCAAATTACATGTAAATGAAGAGGAGCAGGGGCAGGAAAAAAGTATAATTACAGCTTCTGTGACACTGGAAGGAGATGGGGTGACTCAGAGATTGCCTCCTTCCCCATCACTGCAGAACTGTTACCTTTTGCCTGAGCCATGTAGAGTTTATCTTCATCACATTCTATCCATCCACTTCTCAAAGTGTCATGTGATGAAGCATTCTGCATTGTCTGTGCTTGGAGATGATGTTTTGACTTCTTTAATCCTATATCAGAGTCGCTATGACTGAAGATGAAAGTGTCCAAAGTCCTGGGAGGGGAATTCAAATGGATCCCAAATACAGTGTTGTTGGAGTTTAAATCCCAGGTTCCATCTATTGTAAAGCCACTTTTGACAAGGTGGCTGTTTTTCCCTCATTATGGGAATGCTAGGATACTAAAAATGTTGTAATTAACATAACTGACTATGTAGACAGGGATGAGTGAAGCAGGTTTGAATGGATCAGAGGAGAATGTGATGGGAGAATCTCTTGTCCCAATTCTGAATAATCAGATGTAACCTGCTCTGGAATTTTACTTGATACTTTCTTTGTAATGTATTCTCTCTATGTGATGTGGGTTTCTATCTTTCCTGAAGGCTATTTGGTCACCCGATTGGATATTAGTTCAGTTTGATAGGATGTAGCTCAGATGTATTGGAGAATTTAAGACAATGACCCTTAGCTAAAGTCCTCATTTATGATTTCAGCTTTGCTTTTTCCCCATCCCTCCATGATGACATAGAGAAAGTTGAAGTGCAATTCTATCAACAGGAGAGAACTCTCTAGTTTACTGGACAGGCTAACAAGGAAACAGCAGTGATTTAAAATCTCCACTCAGAAATGGTGAGCAACAGCAGAACCCCAACTAACTGAAGGAAGTGCATCTAATCACAGTGTAGTTCATTTGTTTAAGGCAACATTGTCTCAGATGATCTGGGAAGAGAATTCCATGGTAAGTGATTTTGAACTAGGCAAAATGCCCATGTGTTTGGTTCCCAAAGCATTTGTAACTCAGGCCCTACAGAAGATCTCTCCTAGCTAATCCTATGGCATGTTTTTTGTCAAATTTATCTTTTGTAGGAGCTAAAGATCTGTATAAAATTAAACCAGTGTTGAAAATGTAATATCTTCAGAAAAATAGCCATTTTTAATAGAATCTCCAGCTCTGGTAACTAACGAAGATTCTGCTCCACGCCTGTATCCGGTCCCTTCTCTGGACCTGTGCCACCGAATTAAAGAAAAGCTGGGCATGTTTCAGGAAGCCATTCCTCATTAACACGGCTGAGATTTTAAAGTGGTTTTGTAAAGGATTCTACTTCAGAGAAGTGTAAAATTACCCTATCCAAGGATTTGGAAAGAGCTGAGGTTGAAAGAGTCCACACCCAGTTCCTGGTTTCCACCCCAGTAAAGGAAGCGATGGTGACCCAAGGAAAATTGTTTGTGCAACTCCACTTCCTAGTTCAGTGTCACTGATTACACTTCCAAACGGTGCCAGGGTTAGATTGAGAACAGTCATCCTTCACTGTTTGGATGCAAAGAGAGAGTGCTTCATAGGACAGTCCTTCCCTGTGGATCCCAAACTGGCTGCCTGATTGGGTAACAAGGACTTTCAGGCTATAGAGATGATGGTAACCAATGAGGCAACAAATTTGTCAGGCTCCAATTTCAGACTTCCGGATACACGCATGTTGAGTCCTGATTCTATGGTTTTGTGTCTGATGCTGTGGCTACACAATAAAGCTGATGTTGGCACAGCTGCACGAATGTAGCTGCACGAATGTAGCACTGCTATTACAAACGCTCTAAGCCAATGGGAGCGATTTCTCCCATCGGACTTGATTAGTCCAGCCCCCGCAAGCGGTGGTCGCTATGTTGGCAAGAGAAGCTCTCCCGCTCATGTAGCGCTATCTACCCAAGGGGGTTAGGGCTGTGTAACTGGATTTTTCACAGCCCTAAGCAATATAGTTATCCCAATAAATGCCTTTAGTGTGGACCAGACCTTAGTTTTTTACTTGTGTTTTATGCATTTACATTACTTCTCTACCTCCTCCTACTTTGAAAGATTAAAAAGTGTGAAAAGAGAGGTATTTTTCTCCATGATGCAAACATTCCGACATAGAAGACCCCTTCTACGAACACATGTGGCAGAAGAACCAGAGATATATGATCTCGCAGAAATGGTTGGGACCTATGTTGGGACAAACCACAATAAGAACCAGGGTTCAATTGTTGGCAATGGGGATTAAAAGAAAACTAACATATATGACAAGAATTTGTGATCTTTGAATATGTTGTTACCAATTAAAATGAAATTATAGGTGAAGTTATTGGTTAAAGAGTAAGAGACTGTGTGATAATCTGAATTATTTTGGAAAACTGAAAGTTGTCTTGTTTTTGTGTTTTGTTCGTTGTACAGGCGCTATGACAGGAAAAGTGACTGTCTGAATTGCCAAGGCAGGGAATGAACAAGCTACAGCAACATTAACATACAACATCATTAACCACAAACACACTCTAATCATGTTCCAGCCAGTATGGAAATAGGCAGGAATTCTTGCTGTTCAGCCATGACCACACGCACAGAGCTGCACAGCAGTGAGTGTGCTGGGGAAGCTGGTCTGAGCAAACAATTGGAAATGACCCTTCACTGAGAACAGAACCAGAGTGTAGAAAGGCCCCTGTGTTAAGTGGTTGTGGCTGAGGGCTTAGGGAGCTGGGCTAGGAAACCATGGGCCTCTTTCTGTGGAGGTTTGATTCTTGCCAACTAGACAAGGCTGGTGTGTGGTGTCTCCATGGCTGTACTTTCAGTGTCTGATCACCCATGGTGCCACAGGGAGCTAAGCCTAGACATATGCAGAGGATAAGGACAAGTCAGCATTTCAAACAGTGAGTCTGTGCTGCTGCGTCTCAGTAATGGAGATGCTCTATGCCAGGGTTTTTCAAACGTCCTTTCACTGCAACCCCCTTCTGCCAAAAAAACTTACTACATGGCCCTGGAAAGAGGGACCAAGCCCCTCCACACTGGGCAGAGGCAGGGGAGACAAAGCCTGAGCCCTGCCCCAGTTAGGGGAGGGCAAAACCAGAGCTTGAGGGATTCAGCCCTGGGTGGTGGGGCTCAGACTTTTGTCTTCAGCCCCAGGCCCCAACAAGTCTAATGCCAGCCCTGGCAACCCCATTAAAACAGGGTCATAACCCACTTTGGGGTCCTGACTCACAGTTTGGGAACCACTGCTCTATGCTGATGGGAGAGTGTTTCCTGTGGGTGCAGTTAATCTACTTCCCCAGGAGGTGGCAGCTCTGTCATGGGGAGAAGCTATATCGGTGGGTGTGCAAGCTGTGGTGTTTACCACATTTAAGAAGTTTAATCAAACCCCATTTTTAAAACCACCTGTGGTCTGGGAATGGCAAAGGAGCTCGATGAAGCAGGGTTTGCCCTTCAAAGTGCTGGAGATCACAATTCCATACTCTTGTTGTCATGGGGATAGAGCTCAGTGCTAGAATATTCAACTACTGATCAACTGGTCTTTGGTTCAAACCCAAGTGCCCTCTTATAACCTTCTTTCTTTTTTTTAAAAAGAAGGAAAACATTTTTATTTCCATTCTCCATTATGTTCAGGAGCTCCGCTATACAGGGGTGCTTGATATGAATATAAACACTCAACATTTCGCTGTCCAAATGCATAAAAACCTAGCAAAGCTGTCCATCAGCTGAAATCAGTTCCAATCCTCTAAGTGTCTAGTTTATGTTTTCATCAATTAAATAAAGGGATCATATGAATGTACATTTGCAGATCCCTCTCTCCAGGCCTGTGCTGTGCAGAAGAAGAAGAACCACGTCCAGTTGGGGTTCAGGAGTCTGATGAGCAAAGGTAACTTGGTGCAGGCTAAAGTCACCAGCACTTTGGCTCCTTCACATTCAGCCAGCAGCTGGGCCCCCAGGACAAGGCATGAGAAGAAGGCAGTGGCTGTGAGCAGGAAAATAGCCACCAAGAAACTGGCTAAAGCTGTCAAGATCCCCAGGAAGGTCACCATGCCCATGTCTGAATGTGGTTTGTGGAGATTAATGGAAGGAGGAGGCACACGTCAGAGCCCTAGGGGGGCTCCCGTCAGAGCCCTAGTGGGGCTCTAGGTGATCACTGCTTCCCAGCACCCAACACGGGTGCAATGAGGTTGAGCAGTGTCTGCAAAAGAGAAACTAAACAGCTAATTATTTCTCCAGAAAGGTTTTTAATGACTTACGACTATCAAGGCAACAGACAGAATAAGAAAAACAGAATTAAAGACCAGCACTGAGGCTATGTCTTCACTACCCGCCGTATCGGCGGGTAGCAATCGATTTCGCGGGGATTGATATATTGCATCTCATCTAGACGCGATATATCGATCCCCGAATGAGGTCCTGTTGACTCCGGAACTGCACCAACCCGAACGGCGGTAGCGGAGTCGACATGGGGAGCCGCGGACATGGATCCTGCACCGTGAGGACGGTAGGTAATTTGATCTAAGATACTTTGACTTCAGCTACGTTATTCATGTAGCTGAAGTTGCGTATCTTAGATCGATTTCCCCCCCCGTAGTGTAAACCAGCCCTGAGTGAGGATTAATACAAATGGCACGTTATACTGGAGACAAGCACAAGTCCAAGTAATATTATGCATTAATTGCCTGTTCCTATAAGTGCACATATAAAAGGTAAAAAATATTGAAAATAGTCACAAGCACGTGCAATGCTACTGTTACTGATTGCCCAGCAACTTTACATGTACTGTAACCACGCCCACAAATATAATTCTCTATGTAATACTAATACATTGATTCACTATATTTTACTAACCTGAACCTACCTATAACCTTAAATAAACTACTATTTTCACCAGTGAAGGACATAAGTCCACACCGTGTAAAGGTCAAGCATAGGAGTTCATTACACACAGCGCTGGCGGAGTGTCACCTGGCTTATTAGGCTCAGAGACACTGTCAGTTAATTGATTACAATAGAATATATAGATTTTTCCATGGGTGGGGGAAAGTGACGGGGTAGGCAGTGCCACACCCCGGGATAGGTTTTGCAGCAAGACAAGATAAGCACATTAGCCAATGTTTAACAGGTTACATAATGTCTCCGCCCCTGGTCTCAAGTTAGCAAGTTAACATTTAATTAATACTTTAATAAAATGTTAGTAGTATAAAATAACTATGTTGAATTCTGATTTGGGGTCCATAGGAATGGAGCAACTCCTTTGATTGTCCAACAGGTAGATTCCTAGGGGTTAAAGCAAAGAAATAGTGAAAGTATATGGCAATAAAGATTGTTTTCTGTGTGTCTTAAAGCAGGCATTGGTCCCTTGGAAGGGAGATGGAAGGAAGCCATATCTTATACTGACATGTGCCAACTTTTCCTAAACTTAAGGCTGGATCAGTAGGAAGAACGTCTCCCTACAGAAGAGACTAACACAATAGGAACAGGGATTCTTTGTTTAATCTGCAACTCTGAATAAGACACAATTCTTTAGTTCTTAGCTCCAACACCTGGCAATTTGCTGACCAGGCCTATCTTAGCAAGCAAGGCTTTCTGTTTACCCAGCTTTCTCTTAGCTGATCATGATTTGCTAGGCCTCTGGTCCCTTGACCATATTCTGGACTTTGGGTCTGGAAAAGAGCTGGCACAATCCGTAGACCAGGTTGTTATATAAAATGCACATGGATTTTAACCCTTCGCATACAGTAATAGCAAAGTTCTTGGTTCAGGCTTGTAGCAGTGATGGAATAAACTGCAGGTTGAAATCAAGTCTCTGGAGTCCATCCACAGCGGGGATGGGTCATTCAGTCCTTTGTACAGAGCTTCAGTTTGTAGCAAAGTCCCTCCAGGGGTATGAAGCAGGATTGAAGACAAGATGGAGCTGAGTCATCAGCCTTTTATAGTCTCTTGCCATGTGGTCTTTGCTTTCTTTGTCTCAAGGACACTCTATCCAGCATGTGGCATAGAAAAACCTTAGAGTTCTGTCCATAGGCAGGTCCCTGCATACCTTGCTGAGGCACAAGGGATATCTGCCTCCTCTCAATGGGTCGACTGTATAGCTGATGGTCCTTAATGGGCCATCAAGCAGGTTAGGCAGAACTGACACCAACTTGTCTGGCTGGGGTGTTCCCTGGAAGCAGAGCACAAGTTTGAAATATGAACAGCATAGAGCCAATATTCATAACGTCAACTACAAGAAGGATACACATCTAGAGATAGCATAATTATAATCAGCCAATCAGAACCTCTCCATAGACCCCTTACATGACAACCTTTCTATAATATTGGCTGCAAATATAGAACAGTGGTCCCAACGGTGATCTATACAGTTACAGATTATGTCAATAACATCACAGGAGGTGACACGGCATCAGTGAGACTGATACTGGAATACTGCCTCCAGTTTTGGTGTCCTCGTTTGAAAAAGATGTTGTGAAATTGGAGCTGGGGCAGCAAAGAGCCACCAAATGTTCTGAGGGCTGGAGAAAAATGCCTTCTAGGGAGCTATTGAAAGAGCTCAACCTGTTTAGCTTATCAAAATAAGATTGAAAGGTGACTTCATTGAAGTGTTGAAGGGCCTTAATGGAGAGAAAAGACTGGGTATTAAAGGGCTCTTGAATCAAGCAGAGAAAGGCATAACAAGACCCAATGGCTGGAAGGTGAAAAGAAACAAATTCATATTACAACTAAGGCACAAGTATTCAACAGCGAAGATGATTCACCACAGGAACAAGCTACCAAGGAAAGTGGTGGATTCTCCATCTCCTGATGTCATTTAATGAAGACTCGATGCCTTTCTGGAATGTGTTTGCCCTAAAAGTAGCTATTGTGTCATACAGGAGGCCTGTGATATGCAGGGGGTCAGATTAGATGCTCTAATGGTCTCCTCTGGCCATAAAGTCGACTAATTTCTGAAAAACTGAGTGTAGCACTGGGAGCAGCATCTGATGTTTTCCTGTCTAGCCGGCTTGCTGCCTAGAACGAACGCTCCTTGAGTGGGGTGATCCACAGGGAGTAGCTCAAACCTCCAAAGTGCCTCGCCAGGGGCAGGACATTGGCACAGCAAGGGAGGGGTGTGACAGTGACATCACAAAGACTTTTTGCAGGACCTCAGACTATTGGTCAAAGGTGGTGGGGAGGTGGTGACCTCACAGAGAGATGCTGACATCAGCCAGGCAGGACAGGGGCGAGGGGCCAGGGAAACCTCAGAGACCCCTGTGGCTTTGCTTCAGCAAGTCTCCTTCTCCAGGTCTCTCTTTGAGGACAGAGAGATTATTCGGGTTCACGGACGTGAGCGCCAGGAGGAACCTCTTTTGAGTTTTCTCCTTCCCCTTTTCCTGATTTTACTAGAAAACAGATGTCCCTGTTTAGAAGGTAAGAGCCACCTCGAGGTTTGAAACCTGTTCAGTCTGATCCATCTGTTGACAGTTGAATTCTACGCATGGAAAACACGAGCTTAAGGAGGCCGAATTTTATTCTGCACCTGGGATTTTGTCCCTTAGAATCACTGGGGACATTAGGGTTTGTCCTTTTTGTTTCACCTTTTCCTCCATCAATCCCTTCCTCCTTTCTCTTTGTCTCTTGCTTCTTTTGTCCTTTCTCCTGTTCCCCTCCCAACACCAGGAGGTGTGTGTGTGTGTGTTGCGGGGGAGTGCTCGGCAGCTCCCACTGTGGGTGGTCCACCCAAAAATGTGGGGCTGAAATAGTGCTCGGGCAGTGATCCCCACCAGTGACCTGGGCCATCCTTTGGGCTCTCTGCTGAGAACCCTCAGCCTCCCGTCCTCAGTCTCTACCCTGATTGGCTGAGCAGGGGGTTATTGACAGGGAGGAGACTCAGGTCCTTGTTCTTCTCTCTTAAGACCAAGTAAATAAGTCAGAACCACTCATATGTTTGACGAATTTTGCTGCTTTCTGCATTAATGGTCTCTGAGCAGTTCATGATTCTCTCTAAAATTGCAGTTCTCCTCAAATACTTGCTGAATAATTACTGTGCACTGTTGTTGGTCTGGAGCTCATCTGAGAGCACTTTATTCAGGTCATTCAGTGTCTGAAATTCAAGATCCGATGGTTAGTTTGAAAATCAGGGCTCTTGGGTCCTGTTCCCAACTCTGCCACTGACTGGCCATGTGACCTAAGACAAGTCAATTCTCCTTTCTCAGCCTTTGCTTCTCCCGCTTTCAAGTAGGGATAATAATGATCCGTCCCTGCCTACCTCACGGTGGGTGGAGGATGGGGATCCATTGGAGAGTGTCACTAGGAGTAGTGCATAATATGAGGTGTCCTATCACGTTTACTCAGAGCAGATTAACACATAATAGAATAGCTGAAATAGTCTATTTGATTTGTATTCTTTTATTTTGAAATTGTTAAGAGCAGCAACTACTTAGCTCAGAGTGAAGCATCTTATCTAATTTTCAAGATCTAAGTGTCTCTTCTTTGTGTGCGAGGAGACAATTTAACACACTGTGACAAACAGGAGATGCTTTTGTTTTGCAACAACATATTTTTGCAAAGAACTTTCATCCCACTTGTTATGATTTTGAGAAACAAACTGGTTTAGTCTGAATGAGCTTTTCTGACAGAAACGGTTTCAATGAAATTTCCCCACCATCTCGATTCCTGGGCTCTATCCCTGCCTTGGGGGGGGGGGCGTGTTTGTCTGTTAGAACAGGAGTCAGGGCCGGTGGCTTCTCTTTCTGGCTCTGCCACCATCTTGCTGGGTAGGTCACTTCCCTTCTCTGTACCTCAGGCTCCTCCCCATCTGCCCAATGGGAACAGGGACAATTCTCGAACTCTGGGCAGTTGTGAGCCTGAGTGAGATAAGGGGCGTTAAAACCCCCTGTGAAGGAGAAAGGGGAGTTTCACAGAGTTTAGCACCAAGGAATTCTAAAGTTTGCTAAAATGTGTAGTCTGCGGAAACAAGAAATGGTCGGGGCCAAACTTTTTAACCACTGCCTTTTTAAAGCCCATTCAGGTATGTGAGTCCCTGTCTCTTAGGTACCTGGGGTTCTTTGCCAGCAGGAGAGAAGAGGTTCCTGCCTCCATTTTTGTGGCATTAACAAACCAGATGTTGTGCCCCAGTTCTCGTCTGAGATCCCTGGAAAAAAAAATCCCATCCATGAACAAGACAGGTCCTATCTTTAAAATGGGAACAAAGAGACCCCTGGGACTTACAGACTAGCTAGCCCGTCACAGCCTGGGGCAGGGAGATATTGGGGGAGGGAGAGAACCAGCCCCGTAGACCCTAGCCCCACTCCCTCTAAGGGTGCGCTGTGCAGCGTGGCTGGGGATTGTGCAATGGCCTCGCACCAGGCAACGCAGAATGGACACCACATGTCCTGCTCTGCCTCACCTGAGCTGCTCTCCAGGTGCATTGGAGCCCAGCACCCCGCACCTTAGCACTCCTGCCCCACAGGGGGTGAGCTGCAGCCCCACCACACTCCGCAGAGGGGAGACAGGTCAGGCCAGCCAGCCCTTGTAAGATGGGGAAATAACCATTGGGGTTGACGGTACGGGGGCTGTGACATACGGAGAAATGGTTGTCGTGCCGGCAGAGGGCAGCAGAGCATGCACATGCACACACAATTGCAAACATACACAAACACATGCATGAATCCAGCCACATACACACAATTGCTAATATACACAAACACCCACACAAATCCAGCCAGTACCAACACAAGCATGGAAGCCAGGGGAGCAGAGCAGGCTGGGGCCGGGTTACTCCACTTCCCGCAGGAAGTAGCCCTCCTCCCTTGTCCCACGGTGGCCTGGGGCCAGCCCCCCTGTGCTTCCCCCCATGGAGGCCTGGGGCCCCAGCCTGCTCTGCTCCCCTGGCTCACAAACTTGGGGTGGGGGAACTGCCCCACAGCACTTGCTGGCAGCGTGGCTGGGAGCCAGGGCAGTGGACCAGGCTGGGGCTGGGACACTCCACTTACCATGCAGTGAGTGCAGGGGTGGGGGCCATGAGGAAGAGCCAGGCAGCCCCCCCTGCAGCAGCTCCCCACCCAAGCTCACCTCTGCTCCGCCTTCTCCCCTGAGCACGCCAGCGCCGCTCCACTTCTCCCACCTCCCAGGCTTGCGGTGCCAATCAGCTGTTTAGTGCTGCAAGCCTGGGAGGGGAGGAGAATTAGAGCGGGGGGCGGCGTGCTCAGGGGAGAAGACGGCGCAGAGGTGAGCTGGGACAGGGAGCGGTTCACCTGCACACACACACCCGCCCCCTGTTATTGCTGCAGGCAGCCCTCCCCCCGCACCTCCCCCTGCCCCAGCTCACCTCCACTCCACTGCCCCCCCTGAATGTGCTTTTTGGTGCCCCAACCACTTGGCACCCTGGGCGGCCGACTAGTTCGCCTAGTGGTTGCACTGGCCCTGGACACTGCCTGTCAGCAGGATTCCTCCTCCTCCTCAGGTGAGAATAAATCTCCGCATCTAGACAGCCGGTCCATCCGCTGCACCACAATCCCCCAAGCCTGAGCCTAACTGCCAAAGCCCTGCACCTGGCTCCAGAGAATTACGTCTCACGTGTCGCTGGGAACTCAACTTCATGTACCCAGAGAGTCTCGGCCCCCCTCAGTAGATGACCCAAGAAACTCAGTGTCTGCAAAAGCAGCAAAGAGTCGTGTGGCACCTTATAGACTAACAGACGTATTGGAGCATGAGCTTTCGTGGGTGAATACCCACTTTCTCGGATGCGACAGTGTCGGCCTTTTCCAAAGAAGTGCCTGGAGGGCCTTTTTCTGTGTGACCACGTGGCCTAATGGATAAGGTGTCTGACTTCGGATCAGGCGATTGAGGGGTCGAGTCCCTTCGTGGTTGTGCTTGCGCAGTTTTTCCTTTGGGCTGAACGTCCTGCTCCCTTCAGGGCTGGAACCTCTTCTTGGCTGCTCAGGCCAATGCTCTGGCTTCAGCTAGAGCCCCGGGAAGGAGTTGGGGGGTGGGTGTCCCCAACATTGGGGACGAAGGCGGTGGTTCAAAGACTTGCGCGGCCTGAGTCGGCCCGCGGGACGCCCACGAGGGAGCCCAGGGGAGGGCGGAAGGAGGGACCGCCGAGGAGGGGAGGACGTCCGAGGACGCCCATGCCCCACCTCGGTACCCCACCGTGCCGCCCACCCCAGCCCCCCGCCGGTCCGCGGGAAGTCCAGGACGGAGAGGGGCTACCCTGCCTCCCTCTCCGCGTTGGGGACGAAAGGCCGGGGCCCGTCAGCCTCTCTCTCCCCTCCCCCCTCCACCCGATCCAAAAGGGCTGGGGTGGGGGTGCGGGCCGAGGGTTGGTCTGAACGCGGCCCCGGCCGCCTGGCCCCTGCGAGCCAAGCGCCTGGACGTTACCCGAGCCTCCGGGCTCGGGTCTTAAAACCCTTGACGGTTACGTACGAAGGGCGGACGGACACCGAGAAGGGGGATGTCCTGGCCGGGCAGGACGTCCCGTGGGGGGGGACGGACCGGCGGGCGGGCTCAGGCGGCGGCGAGAGAAAGAGGGACCTTCGGGCCCCCCCCGCTCCCGTCGCCCCGAAACCCGCCCGACCGCGCTCCGTCCCACCCCTTTGGGGACAGCAGGCCGGGGACCCGACCGACCGGTGTGGTGCGGACAAGGAACCCCCCCCTGCGCCGGCGTGGCTTTGGCCGCGCGTGGGGGGGAAGAAAAACGGAAGGGCCTACCGAAACCCAAAAGCCAACGTGACAACTCTTAGCGGTGGATCACTCGGCTCGTGCGTCGATGAAGAACGCAGCTAGCTGCGAGAATTAATGTGAATTGCAGGACACATTGATCATCGACACTTCGAACGCACTTGCGGCCCCGGGTTCCTCCCGGGGCTACGCCTGTCTGAGCGCCGCTTGAAGGTCAATCGTCCCCGCGGATGCGGTGGGCGGCGGGACACGCGCGGCCCTCCTCCCCTGGCGGTGGAGGGCCGTGAGCAGCCCCGCCGCCGTGCCCTCCGCGGGAGGCGCGGCTGGGGCGTCGCAGGCACCGGGTGGGCGGGTTCGGTCCCGCGCCGCACCCCCCTCCCATCCTCGGGAAGGGAGGAGCCCGTGGCGGCTCTCCCCCCGCCCAACGCCTTCGTCCCCCTAAGTTCAGACCCGATGCCCCCGAGCGCCCGCTTCGGGGAGCTCGTCCCGTTCGCGGAGGAGCGCGGCGTCACGGCAGCCGGTCCCGTGTGCCCCGTCGCGCCATCCACTCTTCCCCCCTCCTCCCCCACACCCCGGTTTTTACTGTGGTCGGTGGCGGGGGGGCGCGGGGGGGACGTTGTGTTGGCGGTCAGCGGGCTGCCGGGCTCCGGCCGTGGGTGCCGGCTCCCGGGTGGGTCCCGAGGGGGAGACGGGCCTGCCCCACGCGGCTGTCTGTGGCGACACGGCTGCCCGCGGGGGTCCCCGGTCCCCTCCCCTTCCCCCGCCCGGGGTTTACGACGGTGCCCGGGACCTGCCGGGGCGCGGTCAGGGCGCGAGGGCGAGACTCCGCGCCAGGAGGAGGAGGACGTCGGAAAGTCAGAGAGAGAAGGAGGAGAGCGGGCGGCACGCGCGCGTGACGGTGGAGAGAAGCGGGAGGAGGAGGAGAGGCGAAGGAGAGGGTTTCGCGAGGGCGCCCAGGTCGCGAAGCCGACCCTCGCCCCACCACCGCCACCACCGCCGCATCTGCACCTTCCGCCGCCTCTGCCGGCCGTTTTTTCTTCCCCTCTCCCTGGCCGACGGCACCCCCCGCGTGCACTCCTGGCGCCGTCCGCCCCCCGCTTCCGCTCACCCCGGCGCCCTCGGTGATGTCTCTCGTTCCTCTGCTGGGCCGTTCTTCCCCTCCGAGGGCGGTGTGGCGTTACGAATCGGGCCTCCTCCGGGGCCGAAGCGCTTTCCCCCGCGGCGGCGTGGAGGCGGTGGCGGCGGTGGCGGCGGGGCCGGCGGGCGTCCGCCACGCCCCCCGCCCCTCTCTCCCGCCCCCGGGGGTCCCCCCATGCGACTGCGACCTCAGATCAGACGTGGCGACCCGCTGAATTTAAGCATATTAGTCAGCGGAGGAAAAGAAACTAAACAGGATTCCCTCAGTAACGGCGAGTGAACAGGGAAGAGCCCAGCGCCTGTTGCCTGATTTGGGGAGGGTTAGTAGGGACAGTGGAATTTATCCACTTAATTTAGTTTTATTTAATAATTAAGTTTCTAATTAATTAAGAATGTTAGTAATAATTAATAGATATTAATAATATGGGTATGGCTCGCCAATATGTGTGATCAGAAGATAAACGTTCGTCTTGAATCAGGCTTCACAGAATTTAATACAAGGAGATTGGGGTATAACAGGAATTTACACTGAGACAAAGTTTATTCAAACAAGACCTTTTATTTAAAACCAATAAAACAAGAAGTAAATGTAAAATGTTAAAAGCAGTTTGATTACAAAGTTACAAAATATCACAGTTCTTTAAGAGATATGATATGATATTATATCTAATGCACTTCGCAGCAAATAGTACTAGAGTGAATTTCACACCTCTGCTAGAGGAAGTATAGTTATAAAGAAACTGGTTATGAATTAAACCCTTCTTAGCATAGATGCTTTAGAGGTGAAGTAGAAATTAAGAATTATTTCATACTTACAGCTGTGAAAGGACAGAACACTACGACTTATCATTAGTTGACAGCTTTCGTAGGTGTAGGCAGGGTGAGGCGATGGAGAATAGAAGGATGGGTGTATCGCCTGCCCTAATGGTGGATTATCACACCTTTTATAGGGAGAAATCCTTCCTCCTATGCCCAAATTTGTCTTTCCCCCATGGAAAGGTGAGGGTACCTGTTTTCATTGGCTGACCTTTTGTGTGCGTACTAATGACAACTATCTACGTATCTTGTGGTAGACTTGTTGTATTTTGTGGGCAGAAATACCCTACTTTTGCACCTAACTACGTGAAAGGTTAGTAGATATTCAGAAAGTCCCTAGACAATTTGCGTAGGTTTGTTTCCTATTATCACTTTTCTGAGTAAAGGTCTTAAAGGTTGCTTTCAGCATCACAGAGGAAATAGGCCAGGATGTCTGGTTTAGAAGCTTCTAGGTATCTTGCGTTTAAAGCTATTGCAAATTCTATTAATCTATGCAGCCTACACACTTTTATCAAAAAGATATTTTATACAGACCAACAGATTAATCCTCAGGGCTACACGCCCCCCTTTGACGGGGTGGTTTACATAAAGAAACCCCGTCACCTAGGACTTAACATCTGTGGGGCCCTTTTTAGTTTCATACCTTGGCAAATTTTGGTATGTATCAGGAATGGGCACCATGTATATATATTCATCTTTATCCCCAGATGGTGCTCGTCTGTGCATTTGTTTAGGTGATTGTCTGGCTATCTGTCTAGGTCTCTGCCTAGTTTTTGGCTTGGGTTTGTTGCGTTTATACAGCATATAACCTAATATAAGGAAATTAATCACAATCCCAATTCCTTGGATAATTATCCATACTTCTAATCCGAATTTTTCTTTAGAAATTGTTGCAGACTCATTCCCTTCATTCATTAATTGGGTAATAACTTGTTGGGCTTCATCCATATTGTTAGTAATTTGAATGAGGTGAGTCTCCTTACGAGTCATTAAGGATTTCAGTTGCAACCCTAATGGTGGAATATAAGCCAGAAAAGTAGGTATACTTTGAATAGTTAAATTCTGGTAATCAGGGTTAGACTGAATAATGGTAATGTTCTCAAAAATAGGAATAGGGGAAATAACTTGATTTCCTATTACCGTGGGTTGCTTTGGGGTAAATCAGAAATTTGGCTCTGTGACAGGACACTCCAAGGGACCATACTGGTACCTCTTTTGGTTGGTAACCACGCAAAATTGGTTCCTTCCAGCATAGGTCACCCTCTCCATCGGAGTCTTCCATGTGGTCAGCCTCACCAGGCATGACGATGATGAATTCTGTGCTTTCTCTCCCTGTAGTCCACACAAAACAGTGTCTGTTTCAAACACATTACACCTACAGATATACTGGGGTCCTTTTTCAGAACAACAGGCCATCTGTGGTACCTTCCAAGTCTGAGTTGGAGTGTGATAGACTACCAGGGGAGGTGCATTAACGCGTTCCCTGTAGATGTCATCTTCGAGGTGACCTATAGAATGGATAGCAGCCAATTGCCTGTACACATCTCTGTCTGGGTCAAACACTGGTAACGAGACCGTGAATGAGACATACAATGACTGTGCCATCATACAATCTTTTGTAAGAGAACAACTGTCTCGGTTGGGGTGAGGTGTCACAGATCCTATCTCTCTCATAGCACCCACTGACAAATGCTGGCATGCATCCAAACAAGTGGATCTTTCCTTTTCCAACTTTTGAAAACATTTAGGACAATACCAACTCATTAGTTGTTCATCCTTAATTAAGTCAGGGACTTCTCCTAATTTTAAGGATCGCAATGCATCAGTAATTGTGCTTACAACATATTCCCCATATGCAGAACATATAATTTCTTTCCCCAAATGCTGATCTCTTTTCTGATCATTGTTTAAAGCAATTAACTGGTTAATTTTCTGCTGAGTTTCATTAAACAATTCTGGTTATATCATGCATATTATAAACAGTAAATCGTTCTTCCTGTGCCAATCCCTTTATTCCCTGTAACATTGGATTGACTACTCGGTTAGCTTCCTCTTTTAACACATAATCTATATGCTTGCGGATTTTTCCAATATCCACTTGGTTCCAAATTGACATTCCTGCACCAAATAGTCCTGTTAGGGATCCTAAACCTCCAAGGAGATTTAAGCTACGTTTTCTCCTAAGAGTTGGTGACTTAGGGACTTTATCATCCTTCAACAGAACAATATCTCGCACTCGTTGCTGATAGGCTACAATCCTATCCACAAGTCGTACTGAGAAAAAGGAAGCTACTTTGGTATGCTGACAATAGCTAAATTCTCCCAAGTACCAATTAGACAAATTTAGCACTACAGGAATATGCATAAATTGAACTTGATTAATTATTTTTCCCATCATGGGTGTTGTGGTAAGACCACTGACAGGTCCTGGGTTTAATACTGGACAATTTACATCATTTGTTCTTGACTGATCAACATCATAGTCAATAACTGGGTCCTGAACTCTAAGTTCAAATGTCATATTCTGGACATATTTTTTGTTTCCTGTTTTGGTTTGAAAGGTAGCTATGATGAGCACCTCATATCGCCCTTGATCCTCATATTCAAGCTTATACAAGGTTAAACTTCCCCCTGTTATCAAATTATTACAGCTAGCTTTATTTTTCCAAGTTCCATAAGCTATACTATGTTTTAGGGAAGTTGAATTTATAAACGTCTTGCAACCACCCCCCTTTGAATTCTCATCCAAGGGCCACATCCTTTTCCAACCACTAGAGGGTAGTGCAGTTACTTTTTCCAATTGATATTCAAAAGTAACATCCTCCCCCCGAATTCCCTTAACCTGTTGAATCGGGTTGTTGACCAGTTCTGGATTAAGTATAATAGTCCGTTCCTTCTTTGTTGGTATGTTCTGTTGCTTGGGCTCAGACAACTGAGTGCGATCCGGTCGTCTGGTTACCTGGGGTTGCAATAGTTCGGTTTCAGACTTAAGATTTTGGCATAGTCCTACCCTTAGAGCAACAATAAGGGTGTAATAAGTCAAAAATGTCAATGTCAATTTCATGGTTGCAAACTGCTGGGCTCCAGTTGTTGCGATTTCGTATGATCACTTAAGTCCTGAGGAGGAAGTTGCTCCTGTGACCTGGACGATCGATACAGCTTTAACTGGTTAGCATGATAAATCTTGTCTCTATTATGCTTTCCTCCTGTTACTCTGATCTTATATACTGCTGAACTGAGTTTATCAATGATTTGGAAAGGTCCAATCCATCGATTACATAACCCATGTTCTGGTGCCTTATATGACAATAACATTACTTGATCTCCTACCTCCCAAGTATTCTCTCTCTGGTTTTTGTCAAAGTAAGCCTTTGCCTTACATCTGGATTTTCCCAATTTAGCAGCTACCTGCAAGTGAATGTGATTTAAATGTTTTTGCAGATTTTGCAGGTAGGTATCCATTTTTATTCCCTCTAATTGAGTGCCACTAGCTTGCCAAATTAGATGTTCTGGTAATCTCATTGTTCGGCCTGTCATCACTTCAAAAGGTGTTTTATCAGTAGATGCAGCCGGTGTCGCCCTCAATGCCATTAAAATTAAAGGCATGAGGGTGTCCCAGTTACGTCCATTGGCATCAACCAGTTTCCTCAACATCACTTTTATAGTCCGATTGGTTCGTTCCACCATCCCAGATGACTGTGGTCTGTATGGGATGTGTAGTCTCTGCGGGACTCCCATCAATTTAAGACAATCCCTAAAGAACTGTCCTGTAAAATGTGATCCCTGGTCTGATTCTACCTTTGCAGGGATCCCCCAGTGAGAGAAGACTTGTTCTACCAAGACCTTGGCAGTGGCTTTTGCAGTATTGGCTTTAAGAGGAAATGCCTCTATCCACTTTGAGAAAGGATCGATAATCACCAATAGATATTGGTTACCTCTTTGGGTCCTTGGCAAAGGACCTACAAAGTCAATCTGCAAAGCCATCCACGGACCTTCATACACCTGGGATCTTAGTGGCGCGTTTCTTTTGGATGGAGTAGGATTAGCTTGGGCACACGCCAGACAATTTTCACAATATTGTTGCACATCCATCCTAAGAAGTGGCCACCACCCTACAGATGCAAGACGTTGGACAGTTTTGTCCACTCCCTGATGTCCTCCTGTAGGAGTGTCATGGACCATGTACATAATTTCCCTTTGTAGGTGAGCTGGAACTACCCACACAGGGAAAGGACCTCCTGTATACATGAGAACTCCATCTACGACTTGTAACTGCTGTTCATGTCGTTTGTACAAAGGGTCTATTGTTAGTGATCCCTCTTTGTCTATTTTGGAAAGCTCTAAAATTTCTTTTATTATGTCCTTATCCAATTTTTGCATGTCTTTTAGATCTGGTATATTGGGTTGTACCAATTTAGTTGCAGCTATAGGACATTTAGGATTAGGGGTAATAACAGAATACTCCTGATCCTTACTTTCCCAAAATTCTCCTGATCGGGCTCCTTCACGGGCCAATTTATCAGCTTTCTCATTTTCTATAGCATAAGGGTCTAATTTCCAGTGAGCTTTTACTTTTTTTATTTTGATTGGCTGCTCTGAAACAGTAACTATTACTGTTAACCAATGGATGTATCTCATCAGTGATGCATACCTAATAGGTGTGCCATCAGAAGATTTGTTTCCCAATATAGTAGGAACTCTGTGAGAGAATTGCATACCCATGCAGAGTCTGAAAACAGACAGATATCTTGGTATGTGGTGGTGATGGAGAACTGCACACAGTACTCCAACACACAAGCCACTGCAGCTAATTCTGCATATTGAGCCGAATGTGGAGTGCATGAATATGCCTTTTCCCAAGGCTCTCCTTTCCCCTCAGGGGGAACTGCATAGATTCCGAACCCAGTATAGGGTTTGCCTTGATGGTAATAACTAGAACCATCAACAAAGAATTTATACCTATTAATGGGATCTGTCTCCTGGATTAAAGGTTGAAAGAGCTTTTGTTTTTCCTCCCCCCTTAGATCCAATTGATCAAAGTTGGGACACTTATGTGGCTCTCCCTGATACAATAGAGCTGTTGGTAACAAGGATGGTGTCCTAATAGGTTTGACTGCAATATCTTTCCCTTGCAGTAATAATGCCCAGTGAGCAAGGCGAGCATTTGAAACTTGCCCATCTTTTACCCTGTTGGACAGTAAAAACTGAAGAGGAGTGTGCGATGAGTGTAATATGATCGGGCTGAGGCCAATTAGAAAGGAAAAGTGTTGTATGGCCCAACTGGTTGCCAATAGATACTTTTCACAATTGTCATATTTGAGTTCAATTGATGACATTAAACGTGAGGCATAGGCCACAGGTCTGATTTTCCCATGCCTTTCTTGTGAGGCCACAGCCGCCAACGCATTAACACTCACCGCTACCTCCAGATGATAGGGTATTTCAGGATTTGGTGTGATCAACACTGGAGCCTTGATAATGGCCTGTTTTAGTTGGGATACTGCCTCCGTGTGTTGCTCAGACCATTCCCACTGTACACCTTTCTTTAGAAGTTGGTACAAAGGACCTGCAATAGAAGCAAAATTAGGGATGAAATCCCTGTGGTACCCAGTTAAACCTAGGAAAGCTCTTAAAGCCGTAGGTTCCTGTGGTAAAGGCAATGTTTGGATTGCATCCACCTTCTGTTGCGCTGGGGTTCTACCCCATTTTGTCAGGGTGAGGCCCAAGAAAGAGACACAATTAGCCATTAGCTGAGCCTTGGCTGGATTGCACTTTAATCCTGCTTCTTTTAGAATTTGCAGGAGCTCGTCAAGTCTTTCTAAATGCTCCTCTTTCGTCTGTGTTGCTAAACACAGATCATCTACATATTGAAATAGAACATTTGGTTTAGAAAATGATGACAGTATCCGTCTCATTTGTGCATGGAATTTGGGGGGAGGGATAGCTCAGTGGTTTGAGCGTTGGCCTGCTAAACCCAGGGTTGTGAATTCAATCCTTGAGGAGGCCACTTAGGGATCTGGGGCAAAAATTGGTCCTGCTAGTGAAGGCAGGGGGCTGGACTCAATGACCTTTCAAGGTCCCTTCCAGTTCTAGGAGATTGGTATATCTCCAATTATTACCTTATTACCTTACCTTTTAGCTGGAGAGTTTTTATATCCCTGGGGCAAACGTGTCCAAGAATATTGCACTCCCTGAAAACTAAATGCAAAACGGTACTGTGAAATGTGTGCCAATGGTAATGTCCAAAAGCTGTTACTGATATCTAATACAGTAAACCATACAGCCTCTGGATCAAAGGATTTGATTAGATCTGGCATTTTGGCCACTGTGGGGGCACAAGTTGGTGTGACTTGGTTTAGGCGTCTGTAATCTATTGTGAGACGCCACGAACCATCCGGTTTCTTAACAGGCCAAATAGGTGAATTTGCAGTGGAAGTACATTTTCATAGTACTCCCTGTGTCAGCAAGGACTTAATAGTCTTTTCTATGTATGGATTTGCTTGTTCTGGGTAAGGATACTGTTTTTGGGCTGAAATTTCTCCTCCTTCCAGAACAATAGTGACGGCCATGCATCCACAGTCATGTTTGTGTTTAGCAAAGGCATCTGCATGTTTGTACAGTAATGCCTGTAACTCAGGTTGGTCTGCATGTCTAGCCACTATTTTGTCCAAATCATACCCTTCAGGTTCAAAGTCCTCCACTGGAGATACCATGCCACACTCAGGTATGACTACTGGAGAGTCATCCTTTTCCTGTTCTACTGAAAGACACAATAATTGGTTACACAAATCAAGAACACATCCCTGTTTGTATAAGAAATCAGTTCCCAATAAGGAATTCTTTGGGTCTGCTAACTTCATTAATGCAAAAGTATGATTCTTTCTTAGGTGACCTATCTGTACTTCAAGGGGTGTAGAAAGTGTGGTAGTAACCTGATTACTTGCAAAGGTTGCAAGTGTCTTGGTACATCCTGATGATAGAGGAGAGGATCTAGGATCCTCGACATGGAGAATACTGATTGCTGCTCCAGTATCTATAATAAGATTCCTGTCTAGTCCCTCTATCACTGCAGATATTGTGGGTCTTCCACTTGTATCTCTGTCTAAAGGGGTTATGACTACACTCGGGGTTGTTTGTAGTCATGCAGCATATGCTGTCAAATAATCAAGGGGTTCCTCCTCTATCTCCTCAGAGGCAGCCAATTCTGGAGGAGTGGCTGTCCACTGGGAAAAAGGGGATGGATCGACGGAGGCCACTGGACGGTTCAAGGTTGCTGAGCCTTGGCCTTCCATCATCATCAGCTCATTCACACGGGCATGAAGTTCTCGGATAGCCCGTCGTTGAGCCTCAAGCGTCTGTTGCACTGTTTTAAACATTTTCACAACTGAGTCCTCAGTTTTGTGCAAAGGCGGTGATTTGGGTCTCTGCAGACGTGAACTGTTCTGTGCAGCATCTGAAAAGAAAGGAACACGATCCCGGGCTCCTGCATAGGATCCAAACGCATAACCCTGTCGAGGGGCCTGGCCACTCGAAGGTCCAGGGTTATTACGTGGGTTAGGGTCATTTTGCCAACGTTGATACTTAGGGAATTTAGGAACTCCTCGTCCTAATCCTGGCTGAGGTTGAGGTCCCTCAATCCTCACCGTAGGATTAGTTTGTGGTTCCTGAAGTACTGCAACCGGGGCTCCACGCCGACCTAATTTAGAGCCTCCCTGTGCATGTGCTTTAGCCAATAAGGCTAATGTTCTTTTTAAAGAAATATCATCAGTGATATGCATATTAACCATTTCTCTTAACTGAGGAAGAGAATTATTAACTAACAGACTGATATATGGCAGTTCATCTGTTTCTTCTTTGATATGACTCCGCCAAGCTGCACTTAACCGCAAATGAAACTGATGTGGAGTTTCATTAGGTTTCTGCTTTAAGTTAGACAGAATTGCTACTCCAGCTTGCCCTGGGTGCTGGTTATGTTCCAATAGGGCTACTGTCTCTTGAAAACTTTTCTCTCTTACCCTAAACTTAAGTGGCAAAGTACTCCACAATGCTCGATTCACTGTGAGTTGTAAGATTTTAACCCAATCTTCCCTTGGTAAGCCAAACACTTTTGCTGTCTCCTGCACACGTTGTGCATGCATAGCAACTGAAGAATCCTCCATCATTCCTACTTGCTTAGCCACCAGGTCTAAGGTTTTAATATCTTTGACAACTGCCACAGGACAATCAGAATTGGAACCTGCAGTTCCTTCTTCTGGATCTGAATCTGAGCTTTTATCTGAGCTTTCATCTGAGCTTAAATCTACAATTTCTATTCCTTGCCTCCTTCTACCTGGATTCACATTTTCCTCATCTGAACCATCAAAACTTTCCACTGGAGATAATCCTGGGTATCTAGGATAATTTTCCATGAAATGTCTATGGGTTACATTCAAAGTGTCTCCACACTGATGCAGGACATCCCTTAGTCCACTAAAGTCTGGTGTGGTAGTGCGTTCTATCGATACACTAGGTGATACCAGCATATACCACGGGGGTGTAGAGGACCCACGAAATTCCTGGGGTCTAGGCAATGTTGATTGCCCGAATGCCAATAAATGTCCACCCAAAGGAACTGGATTTTCTACTCTATATGGTGCTAATGTAACATTGGGTGGAGGAGCAGGAATTCTATTCCCTGCTTGTTGTTGTAGCTCTCTTTGTAACTTAGAGATCACTACATCACATGCATTAGCTACCTGTGTTACCTGTGATACGGCCTCTTCTAACCCTTGAAGAATGACCGATTCTAAAGGTACTGCTTCTTCACTCACAGAAGCTGTCTCTACAGAAGCAGAGATCTTTTCCTCTTTCTCTGCTTCTCTGTTTGTGTCACTAACTGCTTCACTGACTGTGACACTTGTCTCCGCCTCCTGAACTGTCACTTCAGAACTTCCGTCTCTTATCGGCAGACTGTCAGTTTTCTCTGCACTGCCAATTTCCTCTGACTCCACAGATTCAACTTGCAAATTCGCTTCTGAAGGTACTGTGTCTGCTTGAGCTAATTCTCTTGTTTTACTTCTAGTCACTGGTCCAATATGATTTTCTACCTCTGTCGGGTCCACCATACCAATAGGAATGGGAATCAATTCTTCAACTTCCTCTGCTCTATTTTCTCCCTTTTCTAGTTCTTTAATCTTTTCCAACAGCCGACCACGGTCTACTCTATAGGCTATCAGCATCTGCTGAACTTCCCTGAGTAACTCCATCTTTTTATCCAATTTCTTTCCCAATGAACTACAAGCTACAAGCAAGCATTCGACAGCTATTCCCTTCACCACCTTAGCTTTTTTCTTTTTTTGCTCTGTTTCATCCTCAAATACATTACTCACAAAACCCCACGGGTTTCTCTGCTCAGAAATCATTCCACTATTTCTCAGCTGCTCCAAACCTCCACCATGTTCCTGAATATATTTCCTAGCAAAGTTTTCCAAAGCTAAACTGCTAGAAATTCCAACACACTCCACTCCTGTTCTATCTTCACTTTTAACACTCTTACTACGAAATAGAGAATTCATCTCTTTCTTTTCCTAGTATATTCACTAGAATCTAGTATAGTCTAGTATATTCACTAGAATCTATCCTCTGTCGATTTACTCTGATATAGAAGGCGTCCATGCACAGAAACAACAGGATAATCCCCTTAACCGGTTTAAACACTGTATCATAAAAGTCCCAAGTAAATAGAGGGAGTGGGGGATACTCTCTTCTCTCGATGGCTTATAGCAGATCGAGAGGTCTTTCCCCTCTGTCGGGACCTGCCAAATATCGGGGGAATACTGAGGCAGACGGATCAGAGGTGCAGTCCGGAAGAGTTAATGGGACCGAGATAAGGTATCTTTGAACTATTCAAGTTCTGACTGATTGCGGCCTTTCTGGCGGCTATGAATACCTTCCTTTATTAACTCCCCGCCACCACTAGTGTGGGTCACTGAATTCCGTGCTACTGCAAATATTTTATTCGTTACCATTCATTAACTTCTTCAACATATAAAAACCCCTTTCTGTGCACATATATCACTTTTAAACTTTCTTACTTTAATATTCAGTTATCAATACAGGTAAAATCCTTTAGGCAAAAGTGAAAGTAAGATGCTTAACCACAATACAAAACGGAAATACTGGGCGTGCTGCCAGCAGCAATAACCACAGTTGATTCTGACTTTGGTTTAAGAGAAAGATTTCAGTTACTGAAATTAACTATTACTTACTTGTGTTGCAAAGAAAAATTCTCTAAAGGGTCCAGAAATTCCTGTCACACACTCCTTAAATCTCCTCCTGGCGGCTCGCCAGTCTGTTGCCTGATTTGGGGAGGGTTAGTAGGGACAGTGGAATTTATCCACTTAATTTAGTTTTATTTAATAATTAAGTTTCTAATTAATTAAGAAAGTTAGTAATAATTAATAGATATTAATAATATGGGTATGGCTCGCCAATATGTGTGATCAGAAGATAAAAGTTCGTCTTGAATCAGGCTTCACAGAATTTAATACAAGGAGATTGGGGTATAACAGGAACTTACACTGAGACAAAGTTTAGTCAAACAAGACCTTTTATTTAAAACCAATAAAACAAGAAGTAAATGTAAAATGTTAAAAGCAGTCTGATTACAAAGTTACAAAATATCACAGTTCTTTAAGAGATATGATATGATATTATATCTAATGCACTTCGCAGCAAATAGTACTA